>NC_088330.1:22960000-23075000 GCF_036884655.1 Musa acuminata AAA Group | reverse complement strand
GAGCAAGTTGCAGTAAATGTCTTAGGAAATATAGTAGTAAGCACAATGATTACGTTGGAAATGGGAGGTGATCCCATTAACTTAATCTTGGGGCAATTGGGCCCCTGAAAAACCCAAATTGGGCCGAATGGATCAACCCATTCGGACCCTGATTTCTGCCAGGCGGTTGAACCGCCCAAGCCAGGAGGTGGTACCGCCTGGGCTAGGTCTCCAAGCGAGACTGGGCGGTGCAACCGCCCCAGCCAGGAGGTGGCACCGCCTGGGCTCAGTCTCCGAGCGAGACTGGGCGGTGTAACCTCCCCTGACAGGAGGTGGCACCGCCTGGGCTCGGTCTCCGAGCTCTGGCTGAGCAATGCAACCTCCTCAGTCAGGAGGTGGCACCGCCTGGGCTCGGTCTCTGAGCTCTGGCTGAGCAGTGCAACCTCCTCAGTCAGGAGGTGGCACCTCTTGAGCTCGGTCTTCGAGCTCTGGCAGGAGGTGCAACCGCCCCTGACAGGAGGTGGCACCGCCTAGAGGCTCAGTCTTCGAGCTCTGCCAGGCGGTGCAACCGCTTCAGTTAGGAGGTGCAACCGCCAGATCCCGGAATTCCGGGAATTGACAGTTTTGAGCTCCAAATTTGAACTGGGTTGGGGCCTATAAATACCCCACCCATTCAGCACTGAAAGAGCAAGAACATACACCGAAATCTTGATCTTGTTCTGTTATTTTTAGAGCTCAAAATTGTTGTAAAGGCCAAAAGTTCTTCTCCCTCTTTTCTTCCAAGTTCTAAGCTTTAAAGAGAGGAGAGAAAATTCTGTAAGGGTTGTCTCCTAAGCCCGTCAAAAGGAGTGAAACTGTAAAAGGGTGGTTGGCATTCGCCTATTGAAGGAAGGTCTCTAGTTGACGTCGGTGACCTCGTCGGTGGAGGAAGCCAAAAGTGGAGTAGGTCAAGATTGACCGAACCACTCTAAATCTCGGTTTGCATTTACTTTGAGCATCTTATCTTTACTGAAAACCTCCTCAATAGCTTACTGCCTTCTGTGCTTTTACGAACGTGTTTCAAAGTTCAGTGCTTTCCGAATCGGCATTTAGACGCAAATCAGTTTTATCGTACGAACGTCGTATTTCAGTTTGCGCTTATATTCTGATTTTCATCATAACTACAAACTGCCTTTATAGATTTACTTTAACGTCATCTCGCTTGATCTTAAGTTAAAGTAATCTTAGAATCGGCTTTCACACCGAATTCGCTTTTATCATTCGAACGTTTTTTATTTTATCGTGAAAGATTTTCGCTGCACTAATTCACCCCCCCCCCCCCCCCCTCTTAGTGCTCTTGATCCTAACAATTGGTATCAGAGTGGGGTTAACTCTCAAACGGATTAAAACCCAAGAGAGATGGCATACGCCGGAAACCAAGAGGGCCAATCTATTACACGTCCACCCATGTTCAATGGGACGGACTACACTTTTTGGAAAACTCGAATGAGAGTTTTCTTAATTTCTATGAATTTGGATTTATGGAATATCGTTGAAAACGGTTTTCAACTACCCTCTAAACCGATAAACGAATGGTCGGATTTGGAGAAGAAGTATTTTTCTTTGAACGCAAAGGCTATGAATGTCTTATTTTACGCTTTGGACAAAAATGAGTTCAATCGGATTTCTACGTGTGAAACGGCTTTTGACATTTGGCGAACACTTGAAATCACGCACAAGGGAACTAGTAGAGTCAAAGACTCGAAAGTTAACATTTTATTGTATGATTTTGAGCTTTTTCGAATGCAACCAAGCGAGACTATAGGCGAAATGTACACCCGTTTCACGGATGTCGTCAATAGTTTAAGAGCTCTTGGAAAATGTTTTTCAGATTTTGAACTCGTAAACAAGAGTTTGCGTTCTCTTTCTAAGAAGTGAGATTCAAAAGTAACTACAATACAAGAAGCTAAAAACCTAAACAACTTACCACTTGAAGAACTAATTGGTTCATTGATGACATATGAAATGGTGCACAATGCACATGATGAACATGATAAACAAAATCACCTTCCAAAGAACAGGAAGGATTTGGAACTCCGGACAAATGAATACCACTTGAGCGATGACTCAAGTGATGAGGACAATGATGAACTTGAACTTCGAACACTAAATCTTAATAAGTTTATTAAACAAAAATTTAAAATAAATAATAAACTTGAACGAAGGAAGAGGCCAAAGAAGAACATAAAGTGGGATGAATCGAGCTCCTCCGAAGACGAGGAGAAAATCAAGAAAGGCGAGGTGGCAAACTACGCCTTAATCGCCTTCAATGATGAGGTAATCGAAATCCCCCTAATTTATTTTGAAATTACTTGATGCTTTCATGATGTATTTTCTTTTTTAGTTTAGAATTAATTTTCTTAAAAATTACATGTTTTAAAAAAATTATAATCATGCTAAGTAATTTCGAAAATGATAATATTGCATATTTTATGATAAACAAATAAAATGATCTTGATTGAAAATATGAAATCATGGTTAAGAAGTAATAATGTGTATTACGTTGATTTCCATTGTTATTTCTCGATTTTGATTAAAAAAAAAAATCATGTTTGATTTGAAGCTATACATGATGATAAGCATGTGTTATTTTCATAAGTGTATTTGAAAAACTATTGCAAAAATGTGCTCGAATACATGAACTTGTTAAGATTATTTTTCAGACTTTCTTGATTCAATGTTCAAATCACTTATTTGCCATGATGATTTTACACTATTACATGCCTTAATAACATGTTGGAAATTATGTGTTGTGGATACAAAATTTTTATGATCATGAGCATGTTTTATCTTCATGATTGAACTTGAAAATCTATAGCAAAATCTTGTCCGAATACATGAAAGTGTTAATTTCATTTTCAGATTCGCTTAACAATTGGTATCCTAACAATCGGATTTTCTCATACACTTATTATAAAATATTTTTCTGAAATGGATTTGATGAAATGATTCCTGCTTATAAATTCCATCTTGAAATATGGATGATAGAGTTTTTACTTGCAAAGATACATATCTTGATCCTCACAATACAATAAGATTTCTTATGCAAAAATAAAGTGCTTTTGTGATTCTTTGCTAAAGAAAATAATTATCATGATCTTGATAATTATAACATGCAGTTCTTTATAAATCAAGATCGTTCATTATGCTCCCTACATTTATCAAAAAAGAATTCGTCAAATGAAGTGTAACTTGTCTTTTGATTTCTCAGAATCCAATGAAGTGTCATATTGATATGATACTTTGAATATTTTAAAATGTGATCTTGATAAGAATGTTTCAAGTTGCTCTTTGTGCTATATCTTTTCAAATGAATCATGAGCCTTGATATCATATATTTCATAATGTAGAAATAACAAGATTTCTTTGCCTTGTATGTCTTGTGTGATCATTGTACATCAATTTACTTTATTATGAATTATATGAATCTTGATCGTGAATTTGTTAAGAAGAATTTTAATGAACCATGAATCATATCTTTGGTATTCACGAATTGATCCTAACACTTGATCCTCATTGATATCTTTCATTGATATGATAAATTATCATCTCATGATATATCGCATAATTATATCATGCTTTGCGATTGTATCATGTGATCTTTGCTGAATTTTCACATTGATATTCTTCATGACATGATTTCTTGCATTGTTGTCTTGTATGCTTCATGTGATAATATGAATACATGAAACACTTATGATATGATTTTTATGCAATTCCTTGTATTCATGAAATGTTTATTGCATCACCTAATAATTCTTTTTGATATTCCTTATGTGATGATAAAAATACATGAAATATTCATTAATTTGTTTTGATGTATACAAATAAGAAGTTTCGATTATGTATGGTAGGATGTAATTTGACAAATTTAGTACCATCATGTTGCAAAATAAATGATGATTAGGAATCATGCATTAATGATGATTGTATATTTTATGATTTGGCATGATACATGCAATGATGAGATATTCATGAACTTGAAATGATTTATGCAATACTTATGACAATGATGTACATGATGTATTGCATATGATATGTATCATGAATGCTTTAAATGATGAATGTTTGGTATCATGATCAACATGTTGATAAATGCTTAAAAAATTTTATGTTTGAGTATCATGTATGATATACCCATTAATAATGATTGATTTATTTTTCGGTATCGTGCATGAAAAATAAGATTTTTGAAATTGTGTATGTTTTAATTTGAATATATAATGATGCACAAATAAAATTGATACTTACCTTTGTCATAATCTGAAAATTAAAAAAAAAAAGGGGGGTCTTCCCTTCTTTTTGACAATGACAAAGGGGGAGCAAGAATTTCTAGTGTGGACATCATGAAAAGAGGTAAACTAGCTAGCTTACACAATTCAAGACGAAAGCAAAAATTACACTTGCCAAATTGTTTGCTTGCCTCATGTAAAACATTATCTCTTGCTAGTTTAGCATTTTGCTAGCTTGCACTTTGCAAAGAAAGCAAAAATGACACTTCTCAAAAGAGAATAAAGAGCTTGTTATCATGAACATCACAAGCTTGCCAAACAAAAATTGCAAAAGTGCTATCTTGCCTATCTCAAGAAGCAAAACTTGCAACTTGCACATTGCAATAGGAAGTAAGAATCATAAGCTTAAACAAGAAAGCTATCTTGCATTTGCTTTCGAAATTTTTGCTAGCTTGTATGTAGTAAAACTTGCATATCGTAAAAATTGCTAGCTTGTAGTATAAAGAGAAGCAAATAGTTGCTATCTCAAGAAAATTAAACATGCTAAACTTACACCTTGCAATGGAAGCAAAATTGCGAGCTCAAACATTGCAAAGGAAGCAAAAATTCGCTAGCTTGCAACTTGCATATTTCAAGAAGAAAAAGTTGCCTTCTTGAACATCTCTAAATTGCTAGCTTGCAAGTTCTAAAATGTTGTAACATTGCTAGCTTGCATGTTCTAAAAGTGCTATCTTGTATGCCGTAAAACTTGCATATCTAAAACTTGATAGCTTGAATGTTCTAAGCATGATGTAACATTTGCTAAATTTTCTGGCTTCAAAACTGCATGATGATAAAACTTGATATTATGTTTTTCATGCAATAACTTAAACTAATATTCCAAACACAAGAATAGTTGGACTTCTCCTTTTTGTTGATGACAAAGGAGGAGAAGTATGATGTTATGCATAAGTTTATGCATAAGTTCATGATGACGTGTTGCAAGTATTCATGATGAATATTGCAATGACTTGAATTCAGTTTGAATTCAAGGTTCTATCAATATGGCATATTGATAGGGGGAGTTTGTTTAAACTCCGAGAGTTAAGTTTAACTCCGTCATCAAGTGGTTGTCATTATCAAAAAGGGGGAGATTGTTGATGATGAAACTACTTGATTTATGTTTATGATTTAATCTGCGTTTTGAGTGACGTAGGATGCTTCGATCAGGATGAGACAATTAAAGCAGGAAAATCATGTTGTGCCGAAGGAACATGTCAGAAGATTGGACGTCTGGCCGGTGGATCGGTCGACGTATCGACAGAAGGCTTCGGGCTATGGACTCGGGCATCGGGCCAAGAAGAGCGGGTATTGTGCCAAGGATATCAGAGTTGCAGAGTGAACTGGCCGATTGGGCAATAGGCTGCAGGAGAGGACGATGCGCCGAAGAATCGGACGAAGCATCGAGGGACCAATGACATGCCGGGCAACTTGGTTAATTGCTTAGGATTAATTGTCTCGATCGAAGTTTTGTTTTAAGTGTGCAGGAGTAACTATGATAAGATATGTAGCAGGAGTTGCGTCGGAGTCAAGACAATGATCACGTTGGGAGTTCGAGAGTTCGACGGAAGTTCGGACAGTCGTCGGAGGTTCTGCGGGAGCAAATCCGAGAAGTCCATGAGCTTGCCAAAGAAGCTCGTCGGAACTCGCCAAGTGGATCATCGCAAGTCCAGGAGTTTGCCGGAAGTCCGCAGGAGCATCACCGAGGGTTCATCGGATGATCGACGGAAGTTCGCCGGAAGAAGCGATTGACGCACCGGAGCAAGTTGCAGTAAATGTCTTAGGAAACATCGTAGTTAGCACAATAATTAAGTTAGAAATGGGAGGTGATCCCATTAACTTAATCTTGGGGCAATTGGGCCCTTGAAAAATCCAAATTGGGCCGAATGGATCAACCCATTCAGACCCTGATTTCTGCCAAGCGGTTGAACCGCCCAAGCCAGGAGGTGGCACCGCTTGGGCTAGGTCTCCAAGTGAGACTGAGCGGTGCAACCGCCCCAGCCAGGAGGTGGCACCGCCTGGGCTCAGTCTCCGAGCGAGACTGGGCGGTGCAACCTCCCTTGACAAGAGGTGGCACCGCCTGGGCTCGGTCTCCGAGCTCTAGCTGAGCGGTGCAACCTCCTCAGTCAGGAGGTGGCACCACTTGACCTCGGTCTCCAAGCTCTGGCTGAGCGGTGCAACCTCCTCAGTTAGGACCTGGCACCGCTTGAGCTCGGTCTTCGAGCTCTGGCAGGAGGTGCAACCGCCGCTAACAGGAGGTGGCACCACCTAGAGGCTCAGTCTTCGAGCTATGCCAAGCGGTGCAACCGCTCCAGTCAGGAGGTGCAACCGCCAGATCCCAGAATTCTGGGAATTGACAGTTTTGAGCTCCAAATTTGAACTGGGTTGGGGCCTATAAATACCCCACCCATTCAGCACTTAAAGAGCAAGAACATACACCGAAATCTTGATCTTGTTATATGATTTTTAGAGCTCAAAATTGTTGTAAAGGCCAAAAGTTCTTCTCCCTCTTTTCTTCCAAGTTCTGAGCTTTAAAGAGAGGAGAGAAAATTCTGTAAGGGTTGTCTCCTAAGCCCGTCAAAAGGAGTGAAACTGTAAAAGGGTGGTTTGTCTTCGTCTATTGAAGGAAGGCCTCTAGTTGACGTCGGTGACCTCGTCGGTGGAGGAAGCCAAAAGTGGAGTAGGTCAAGATTGACCGAACCACTCTAAATCTCGATTTGCATTTACTTTGAGCATCTTATCTTTACTGCAAACCTCCTCAATAGCTTATTGCCTTCTGTGCTTTTATGAACGTGTTTCAAAGTTCAGTGCTTTCCGAATCGGCGTTTAGATGCAAATCAGTTTTATCGTACGAACGTGGTTTTACAATTTGCGCTTATATTCTGATTTTCATCATAACTGCAAACTGCCTTCATAGATTTACTTTAACGTCGTCTTGCTTGATCTTAAGTTAAAGTAATCTTAGAATCAGCTTTCACACCGAAATCGCTTTTATCGTTCGAACTTTTTTATTTTATCGTGAAAGATTTCCGTTGCACTAATTCACCCCCCCCCCTCTTAGTGCTCTTGATCCTAACAGTCACAATCGGCGGCTGTGGTAGCAGAGGGTGCCACTGTTTTTTTTGCTGCGTGGTGATTGCTGTGTACTCTATTTTTGTCGCATCACCGAAGGAGTTGGCCGGATGGATCATGAGCAGTTGAGGAGAAGGCTGCAGTGGCCGGCAGTAGCGGTGGTCGCTGGCCAGAGCGCAGCGTTGGTGGTGGAGAAGGAGGCAGCGAGGGTCATGGCCGGGATCGACGGGGGCTGCAGCAATAGAGGAAGCTTTGTTTTTGCAACCGTTGCAACGAGGGCTACGGCAACCGGCGGCTACGGCTGTGACCCAAGGGGGGGGGGGGGGGGGGGGGGGCGCACGGCAAGGGTTGCGGCTGGGAGGCAGGCGGCGGGGATCGAGCGATCGAGAAGAGGAGGTTGCTGGCCGGGGTGCAGCCGCGGTGGTGGGCGCTGGGCAGGGAGCAGCGACGACAGTGGTCATCGGCCAGGAAGCAGCGTCGGCGGTGGAGAAGAGGCAGTGGTGGTCGGTGCAGGGAAGAAAAGGTTCCTTCTCGGTTGAGAAGGAACAACGTGCGGGGCTGCTGGCTTCACCCTTTCTCACAAATTTTTTTTTTTTTTGAATGATAGCTATGGCAACACAGCGAGAACGCCAAGGATCGCCACTCTGATACCAAATGATAAGACCTTAAAGTCTTATTATCGCTCTGATATCAAATGATAAGACCCTAAAGTCTTATTGTAGGCTCTGATACCAAATGATAAGACCCTAAAGTCTTATCGTAAAAAAAAGAAGAAGAGAAAGGGATGATCACTTCGAGGGGATCGGCCTCCTTGATCGCTTCGAGGGGATCGGCCCTCCTTGATCGCTTCGAGGGGATCAACCTCCTAGGGCAATACCACTGATACTAGGAGGGGATCGGCCTCCTAGTGGGCAGTGCTAGGCGGTACCACCGCTTAGCACCCTGCCAAGGGCGGTACAATCACCCAGACTAGTAGTACCACGGCCTAATATAGTCTCGAAGACTATACCACGATGGTGAGACTTCTTGGGGCATTGTTTGGGCCTCTAATTGGGCCCAATGTTAGGATCAAGAGCACTAAGAGGGGGGATGAATTAGTGCAGTGAAAAACTTTCGACGATTTAAAACGACGTTCGTACAATAAAAACGATTTCGGTAAGAAAGCCGATTCGGAAATCACTTTAACTTGTGATCAAGCGAGATGCAGTTAAAGTAAAGATATAGAGGCGGTTTGCAGTTAAGATAGAGAATATAATGTAATTGCAAATCGAAATACGACGTTCGTACGATAAAAGCAATTTCGGTATGAAAGCCGATTCGGAAATTGCTTTAACTTAGATTAGGCGAAGTGCAGTTAAAGTAAAGTTATGAAGATAGTTTGCAGTTAAGATAGAGAACTTAAAGTAAATGCAAACTGAGATTTAGAGGGGTTCGATCAAAATTGACCTACATCCACTTTTGGCTTCCTCCTCCGATGAGGTCACCGACGTCCACTAGAGGCCTTCCTTCAATAGGCGAAGGCCAACAACCTTTTTATAGTTTCACTCCTTTTGACGGGCCTAGGAGACAACCCTTACAGAATTTTCTCTCCTATCTTGAAAGATCAAAACTTGGAAGAAAAGAGGGAGGAGAACTTCTAGCCTTTACAATACTTTTGAGCTCTAAAAATCATAGAGTAAGATTGGATTTTTGGTGCCCTTTCATGTAGGAAAGGGTGGGGTATATATAGGCCCCAAACTAGTTTGAATTTGGAGCTCAAAAATGTTATCTCCTAGATTTCCTAGGTCCTGGCGGTACTACCTCCAGACTGGGTGGTACGACCGTCTGACAGAGCTCGGAGACCGAGCTCTAGCGGTGCCACCGCCTGACTGGGGCGGTTCCACCGCCCAGTCTTGCTCGGAGACTGAGCCCAGGCAATGCCACTGCCTGACCGGGGCGGTTCCACCGCCCAACTTTCCTGGGAGACTGAGCTCCTAGGCGGTGCCACCGTCGGCCAGGAAATTTGGGTCTGAATGGGCTGATCCATTCAGCCCAATTTGGGTCTGTCAAGGGCCCAATTGCCCCCAAATTAAGTTAATGGGATCACCTTCCATTCCTAGCTTAATCTACATGCTAACTATGATATTTCTTAAGACATTTACTGCAACTTACTCTTGTGCATCAATCGCTTCTTCCGGCGAGCTTCCGGTGAACTTCCGACGAACATCCAACGAACCCTCGGCGATGCTCCGGCGGACATCCGGCAAATCTCCTGGACTTGTGACGATCCACTTGGCGAGTTCCGACGAGCTTCTTTGGTAAACTTCTGGACTTCTCGGATTTGTTCCCGTAGAACCTCCGATGACCGTCCGGACTTCCGTTGAACTCTCGAACCCCCAACGTGATCATGGTCTTGACTTCGGAGCAACTCCTACTGCATTTCTTACTACCATCATAGTTAATCCTGCACACTTATCTCAACATATGGATTAGATAACAAATGACAATTGACTTCATCATCAAAATCTGAGATTCAACAATCTCCCCCTTTTTTATAATGACAATCAATTGATAACGAAGTTAACCTTAACTCCCCCTATCTATATGCCATACTTGAGATAAGTTATTCTTGAATTCAAAGCCTTTGAATTCATGAGATATATTGATAAGTTAAAATCATTTAACCTTATCAATACTCCCATCATGAGTGCTATCATGATATATTTTTTTTAAAATGATGTCAAGGCTTGACATCCATTTTCAAGTTTTATATTTCAAATAAGAAAGATAGCAATTGTAGCAATTCATCATATGACAAGATATCAACATGTAAAATTACGATGTAAGTTCTTGATATCTTAACATAATGCAAATATTTCAAGTGTTTAGCAATCATAGCATTTCATCACTTGACAAGATATCAATTTGTAGAATTGCGATGTAAGCTCTAGATATCATAACATAGTGCAAATATGGCATAGTGCAAATATGGCAATCATAGCAATTCTATCACCAATTTATCATATATTTCGATGCAAGCTTTTGATATTTCAACATAATACTCATAGCATCAATTCATATAGCATTAAATTCAAATATGGCACTCATAGCAGCAATTCATATATTTCTCATTCAAATATGACACTCATAGTATCAATTTATATATTTCTCCTCCTTTGTCATCAACAAAAAGGAGAACGACATAGGCAAATTTTAACTAGGTTTATGTCATTTTTCAACAATGAGTGATAGGATACCAATTGTACAAACATCTCAAGAAAAACATGACATGGAGGTAACTTTCATTACTTCTTCCTGTTTATTTATTATTATCTTTTTGCATGGAGGAGGAAAGCCATTTGTGAGCTTACTCGAATGAAGTTAAAATTGATAAGATATTAAAGCACGCTTCATTTTTACAAGGATCAAGATATGTGTGTTAATCAAATCCTTGCATGTAAAACTATTTCTCAAAAGATATAAGAAGGAATCATCAAATCCATTTCTCGAAAGATATTTTTCACATGATAAGTCTATGAGAGATCATTTGCTAGTTGATTCCATATGTCAAAAATCAATAATGTGAATCAAACTCGATATGACATATGTTTATTAAGTCCGGAAGAGAATAATGTATCGAGAAAATCCGATTGTTAGGATCAAGAAGGTCCGAAAATGAAATTTAACACTTTCATGCATTCGGATAAGGTTTTGCTATAGATTTTCAAATTCAATCATGAAGATAAAACATGCTTATTATCATGGAAATTTTACTATCCAAAACACATAATTTCCAACATATAATTAAGGCATATACTTGTGTAAAATCATCATGGCAATTAAGTGATTTAATCATTAAATTAAAAAAAGTTTAAAAAATAATTTTAACCATTCGGACATATTAACATTCCTAATTCTCTTCTAATGAAATCAAATTGTTCTTCACTTAGAGGTTTTGTAAAAATATCAGCTAGTTGATGCTTAGTATCAATGAACTCTATGATTACATTATGATTAGTGACATGATCTCGTATAAAGTAATGTCTAATATCAATATGTTTTGTTCTTGAGTGTTGAATGTTATTCTTTGTTAAACATATAGCACTTGTGTTATCAGATTTAGTGGGAATGCTTTTAAGATGGACTTTATAATATTCTAAGGTGTTTTTAATCCATACAACTTGTGCACAATATGCACTAACTGTAATATACTCAACTTCGGTTGTTGATAGTGCAACCGAGTTTTGTTTCTTAGATGACTAGGAAATAAGGGAATGTCCCAAAAATTAACATGTTCCTGATGTGCTTTTTCTATCTAGTCTACACCCAGTAAAATCCACATCAGCATAAGTAATTAACTCAAAATTCTCGATTTTTAGATAACATAATCCTAGATTTGTGGTACCTTTAGGATATCTAAGTATTCTTTTAACCGCTTTGAGATGAGATATCTTAGGGTTCGATTGAAACCTCGCACAAAGTCCTACACTGAATATGATATCTGGTCTAGTTGTAGTGAGGTAAAGTAAACTTCCTATCATACCCCTATAAGTTTTTTTGATCGAAGCTTTCTTCACTTTCATCAACTTCTAACTTAGTGGAGGTGCTCATAGGAGTGTTAATAGCTTTTGAGCTATCTATATTAAATCTTTTCAGCAAATCTAAAGCATATTTAGTTTGACTAATAAAGATGTCATTGCTTAGTTGCTTATTTTGTAAGCCTAAGAAAAAGATTAATTCTCCCATCAAACTCATTTCAAATTCGAGACTCATGGTTTTAGCAAAAGATTCATAAAGAGATTCATTCATAGAACCGAAGATAATATCATCAACATAAATCTGAACAATGAGAAAATTATTTTTAAAATTCTTGATAAACAATGTAGTATCGACCTTGCCTTTTGTGAAATTATTTTCAATAAGAAAAGTACTAAGTCTATCATACCAAGCCCTTGGGGCTTGTTTTAAACCATAGAGAGCTTTAGTTAATTTAAATATATGATTAGGGAGGCTATTATTTTCAAATCCGGGAGGTTGTTCAACATAAACTTCTTCAGAAATAAAGCCATTAAGAAAAGTGCTTTTAACATTCATTTGAAACAACTTAAAATTATTATTACTAGCATAGGCAAGGAGCATCCTTATAGCTTCTAATCTAGCCACAGGAGTGAAGGTTTCTTCGTAATCGATACTTTCTTCTTGGTTGAAACCTTTGGCCACTAATCTAGCCTTGTTTCTAACTACGATACCATATTTATCTTGCTTGTTTCTAAAGACCCATTTAGTACCAATAACTAAATGGTCATTTGGCCTAGGAACAAGCTTCCACACCTCATTTCTCTTAAATTGATTTAACTCATCTTGCATTGCGATAATCTATGAATCATCTTTCATGGCTTCATCAATACCTTTAGGTTCAATTTGGGAGAGAAAAGCGGCGTTGGCATAAAATTTTTTAAGAGAAGAACGTGTTTGAACCCCCTTAGATGTGTCTCCTAGAATTAGCTCCTTAGGATGAGCATCTACATACTTCCAATCCTTGGGTAAGGATGTTTCGGAAGTTGATGCATCCAAGTTGCTAGTTGGAGAAGGGGTTTCATTAAATTCAAAGAATCGAAATTAACATACTCATCAAAATCATTTTTCTTAATTTCGAAAATCACATTGAAAATAACATGAATAGATTCTTCTATAATTAAAGTTCTTTTATTGAAGATACGAAAGGCTTTAGAAACCGAAGAATAACTAAGAAAAATTCCTTCATCGGATTTAGCATCAAATTTTCCTAAGGCATCTTTTTCATTCAAGATAAAACACTTGCACCCAGAAATTTTAAAATATGAAACATTGGGTTTTTTATTGTTCCACAACTCATAGGGAGTTTTGGTGAGTAAGGGTCTTACTAGAACTCTATTCAATATATAGCATGTAGTGTTTACGGCTTCGGCCCAAAAATATTTGGGTAGGCTATGTTCATTCAACATGATTCTTGCCATTTATTATAAATTTTAATTCTTTCTTTCTACAACTCCATTTTATTGAGGATTTCTTGGAGTAGAGAAGTTGTGGTTGTATCCATTAGATTCACAAAATTCTCGGAAATCACGGTTTTGAAATTCACTACCGTGATCACTTCGAATTGATGAAATCATAAAACCCTTTTCATTTTGAACAAGTTTACAAAACTTGATGAAATATCTAAAGCATTCATTTTTGTGTTTCAAGAAATAAGTCCATGTGTATCTACTATAGTCATCTACAATGACAAAGACGTATTTGCTACCTCCTAGGCTTGATGTAGAGATTGGTCCGAACAAGTCTATATGGATCAATTGTAAGGGCCTAGAGGTGCTTATTTGATTCTTAGATTTGAAACTACCCTTAATTTGTTTTCCTAATTGATAAGCATCACACACATTATCTTTAATGAACTTGATATGAAGAATTCCTCGTACAAGTTCTTTGGATGATATTTGAGTGATTAGTTTCATGCTAGCATGACCTAATCTCCTATGCCAAAGCCAAGTATCCTCATTCAAAACCGAGAAACACATTTCATTGCAAATATCATTGATGTCAATGGTGTATACGTTATTCTGTTTTAATGCAATCATAGATGTGTTTTTATGTGATTTTTCAATGATGCAAGCATTAGATTCAAATTTGACGATATATCCTTTATCACATAATTGACTAATGCTCAAGAGATTATGTTTTAAACCATCAACTAACAAAACATCTTCAATAAAGAAGTTGGATTTGTTACCTATGGTTCCTTTGCCAATGATTTTACCCTTGTTGTTGTCTCTAAAGGTGACATAGCCTTCGTCTATTGTAGTGAGCTTAGAGAATTGAGATGGATATCCGGTCATATGCCTTGAGCATCCACTATCAAGGTACCATCTCTTGCTCCTAGCTTGTGATGGTGTATGTCTCTACAAGAAAGGATAATTTTTAGGTACCCATTTACTTTTAGGTGCCTCAAAAACTGATCTACATTGTTTATTATGTTGTATAGAGTTTATCATGGTTCCTTTAGGATCCCAAATCGGTTTGTTTGGACTAATTTTCTTGAATGGACAATGATACGTTTTATGTCCATGTTTGCAATAAAAGTTGCATTTACTTTAGTACCGAACATGTAAGATAGGGCCTTTTATGAAGGTGGTTGAATTTTGGTGAGGACTTCTCACAAATCCGATTCCACTTCTTTTGGGAACGTGACCCTTATTTGTAAGGATCATGTTCAAAGACTTGCTACTAACCTCGAATTTCTTCGAGGTGTCTTTAACTAGCAAGTTCTCTTTTTGGAGAGTTTCTATATCATGACATTTTATACATGGAGCTAAACTATCATGATTTTCAGTTTTTAATTTATCGAAATTACTAATAAGACTATCATGCTCCTTTTTTAATAATTTATATTTTCTACTAATTATTTTGCATTCATCAAATAAGTCATGGAAGGCATTTAATAATTCATCAAATGATAAATCTGCATCAATTAAATTTGTTTCCTACACTCCGATGGCTATTAGGGCATAATGAGCAACTTGCTCGGTGTTGGACTCCTCTTTTTCAAACACACTTGAGTCATCCCACGTTGCTTTGAGTGTCTTCTTCTTTGATATTCTCTTCTTGGCTTGGGGATAATCACTTTTGTAGTGTCTCGGCTTTTTGCACTCGTAGCAAATAACTTGGTCCTTTTTGGGTTCAAATTTATTTTTTTTGTTATTTTTAAACTTGTTTCTCTTAATGAATTTTTTGAATTTCCTTGTTAGAAGTGTCAAGTCATCATCACAGTCCTCATCACTTGAGTTTTCGCTCAAGTGGTCATCTACAGTTCTAAGTGCCATATCCTTCTTGTTCTCTGGAAGGATGTCTTCTTGCTCTTCATGAGCCTTGCAAGTCATTTCATAGGTCATTAATGACCCGATTAATTCTTCAAGTGGGAAGTTGTTTAAATCTTTAGTCTCTTGAATAGCAGTGACTTTAGGGTCCCAACTCTTAAGAAGGGATCTTAGAATCTTATTTACGAGCTCAAAATCCAAAAAACTTTTGCCGAGTCCTTTTAGACCATTGACGACATCCGTGAAACGAGTGTACATGTCCCCAATAGTCTCGCTCAGTTTTATTCGGAAAAGTTCAAAAGAATATATCAAAAGATTGATTTTTAACTCTTTCACTCTACTTGTGCCTTCGTGAGTCACTTCGAGTGTATGCCAAATATTAAACGTGGTTTCACAAACCGAAATATAATTAAACTCATTTTTATCAAGCGCACAAAATAAGGCATTCATAGCCTTTGCATTAAGAGCAAAAGTCTTCTTCTCCAATTCATTCCAATCGATCATTGGAAGAGAAGACTTCAAAAATCTATTTTCAACAAGATTCTAAAGTTCAAAATCCATTAAAATAAGGAAGATCCTCATTAGGGTCTTCCAATAGGTGTAGTCCATCCCATTGAACAAGGGTGGACGTGTAATAGAGTGGCCCTCTTGGTTTCCGACGTGTGCCATCTCTCTTGGGTTTTAATCCATTTGAGAGCTAACCCTGCTCTGATACCAATTGTTAGGATTAAGAGCACTAAGAGGGGGGGGGGGGGGGGTGGGGTGAATTAGTGTAGCGGAAAACTTTCGACGATTTAAAACGACGTTCGTACGATAAAAACGATTTTGGTAAGAAAGCCGATTCGGAAATCACTTTAACTTGTGATCAAGCGAGATGTAGTTAAAGTAAAGATATAGAGGCAGTTTGCATTTAAGATAGAGAACATAATATAATTGCAAACCAAAATACGACGTTCGTATGATAAAAGCGATTTCGGTATGAAAGCTGATTCAAAAATTGCTTTAACTTAGATTAGGCGAAGTGCAGTTAAAGTAAAGCTATGGAGACAGTTTTCAGTTAAGATAGAGAACAGAAAGTAAATGCAAACCGAGATTTAGAGTGGTTCGGTCAATCTTGACCTACATCCACTTTTGGCTTCCTCCTCCGATGAGGTCACCGACGTCCACTAGAGGCCTTCCTTCAATAGGTAAAGGCCAACCACCCTTTTACAGTTTCACTCCTTTTAACGGGCTTAGGAGACAACCCTTATAGAATTTTCTCTCCTCTCTTGAAAGATCAAAACTTGGAAGAAAAGAGGGAGGAGAACTTCTAGCCTTTACAACACTTTTAAGCTCTAAAAATCACAGAGTAAGATTGGATTTTTGGTGCCCTTTCATGCAGGAAAGGGTGGGGTATATATAGGCCCCAAGCTAGTTTGAATTTGGAGCTCAAAAATGTCATCTCCTAGATTTCCGGGGTCCTGGCGGTACTACCTCTAGACTGGGCGGTATGACTGCCTGATAGAGCTCGAAGACCGAGCTCTAGCGGTGCCACCGCCTGACTGGAGTGGTTCCACCGCCCAGCTTTCCTGGGAGACTGAGCTCCTAGGCGATGCCACCGCCGGCCAAGAAATCTGGGTCCGAATGGGCTGATCCATTCGGCCCAATTTGGGTCTATCAAGGGCCCAATTACCCCCAGATTAAGTTAATGGGATCACCTCCCATTCCTAGCTTAATCTACATGCTAATACAATATTTTTTAAGACATTTACTGCAATTTTCTCCGGTGCGTCAATCGCTTCTTCCGGTGAGCTTCTGGCGAACTTCCAACAAACATCCGATGAACCCTCGGCGATGCTCCGACGGACTTCCGACAAATCTCCTGGACTTGCGATGATCCACTTAGCGAGTTCCGATAAGCTTCTTTGGCAAACTCTTGTACTTCTCGGATTTGTTCCCACAGAACCTCCGACGACCGTCCAGACTTCCGTCGAACTCTCGAACCCCCAACGGATCATGGTCTTGACTCCGGCACAACTCCTGCTGCATGTCTTACTGCCATCATAGTTAATCCTGCACACTTATCTCAACATATGGATTAGATAATAAATGACAATTAACTTCATCATCAAAATTCGAGATTCAACACCCAACACATTCCTTACATGGGCCTAGCTGGCTCCTAATTGGGTTGGCCCAAATCCAAACCCAATTACGTGCTAACTACAATTCCTAAGACATTTGCTATGCTAAATAAGTCCCTACATCTTGGTTTCTTCTAATGAGCTTTCGACGATCTTCCGGCAAACTTCCAACGTTCTCTCGACAAAGTTCCAGCAAGCTCCTGGACTTTACGATGATTGAAAACTACCATGCTCTTGGTTTGCATTTTATTGTTAGGATCAGGGTCGGCACTAAAAGGGGGGGGGGTGTGAATTAGTTCAGTGGTAAAAATCACGTCTTCAAAAACTTCGTTGCGATAAAACCATTTCCGACGAAAAATAGATTTTGGAATCTTAACTTGAAAGCGTACATAACGAATTGAAGGCAGTAAGCACTTAAGGAAGTTTACAGTAAGGTAATAGCAAGAATGTAATGCAAACTAGAGAACACGGTAGTTTATAGTGGTTCGGTTATCGTGACCTACATCCACTCCTCTGATTCCTCTTTCGTCGAGGCTACCGACATCCACTAATAGTCTATTGTTAGGATCACGAGTGGGGTCGGCACTAAGAGAGGGCGGGGGGGGGGGTTGAATTAGTGCAGTGGTAAAAATCATGTCTTCAAAAACATTTCGTTTCAATAAAATCATTTCCGACAAAAAAACGATTTCAGAAACTTAACTTGAAAGCATACGTAATGAATTGAAGGCAGTAAGCACTTAAGGAAGTTTGCAGTTAGGTAATAGCAAGAATGAAATGCAAACTAGAGAACACGACAATGTATAGTGGTTCGGTCGTCGTGAAGTCCAGGAGCCTGCCGGGAGTCCGTCGGAACTTTATCGAGAGATCGTCGGAAGTTTACCGGAAGATCGCTGGAAGCTCGCCAGAAGAAACCAAGACGTAAGGACTTATTTAGCTTCGCAAATGTCTTAGGAATCGTAGTTAGCACATAATTGAGTTTGAATTTGAGCCAACCCAATTAGGGGCCAGCTAGGCCCATGTAAGGACTATGTTGGGCCCAATAAGAGGCCCAAACAATACCCCAAGAACTCTCACCATCGTGGCATAGTCTTTGAGACTGTGTCAAGCGGTGGTACCGCTAGTCTGGGAGGTTGTACCGCCCCTAGCAGGGTGCCAAGCGGTGCTACCGCCAGTCTGGGTGGTGGTACCGCCTAGCACTACCCCCCAAGTGGTGGTACCGTCGACCTAGGCAGTGGTACTGCCCAGGGTAGTGTCAGTGTCAGATTGACACTAGGCGGTGGTATCGCCCAGTGCAGGTAGTGGTACCGCCTAGCGCAGGCGATGGTACTGCCCGTGCCCGGGAAACCCGGGATGAGAAGTTTTTAGGCTCCAAGTTTGAATCAACTTGAAGCCTATAAATACCACTCTCATCCTTGGTTAAAGCACACAAGCATTGAGAGTCTAAAAGCAAAGAAATGTTATTGCAATCTCTTTAGAAATTCCCTCCTCCAAGTCTAAGTGTTAGAATTCTATTTAAGAGAGGAGAGTGAGTGCTTGTAAGGGTTATCTCCTAAACCCAGTAAAAGGAGAAGAGGGATGTAAAAGGTGGTTGGTCTTCGCCTATTGAAGGAAGACCATTAGTGGATGCTGGTAACCTCGACAAAAGAAGAATCGGAGGAGTGGATGTAGGTCACGACGATCAAACCACTATAAACTACCGTGTTCTCTAGTTTGCATTTCATTCTTACTATTACCTTACTGCAAACTTCTTTAAGTGCTTACTGCCTTCAATTCATTACGTACGCTTTCAAGTTAAGTTTCCAAAATCGATTTTTCATCTGAAACGGTTTTATCGAAACGAAACGTTTTTGAAGACGTGATTTTTACTACTGCACTAATTCACCCCCCCCTAGTGCCGACCCCACTCTTGATCCTAACAATTGGTATCAGAGCCTCATTATTTCTCAGTTGGTTTAATACCCAAGAGAAATGGCTCTTTACAGCTTTCAAGAGGTTCACTCTCTCATTCGTCCTCCCTTTTTCAATGGGATGGACTATACATATTGGAAAACATGAATGAGAGTTTTCTTGCTTTCTTTGGATTTGAACTTATGGCACATAGTCGAAAATGGATTTGAAATGTCTGCTATTCCAATGAACAATTGGAATGATTTGGAGAAGAAGATATTTTCTCTAAATGCAAAAGCTATGAATGCCTTATTTTGCACCTTAGACAAAATCGAGTTTAATCAGGTTTCTATGTGCGAAACGACTTTCGACATTTGGCACACTCTTGAAATCACATATGAAGGCACTAGCAAAGTTAAGGATTCTAAAATTAATTTTTTAATGCATGATTTTGAACTTTTTCTAATGAAGCCTAGTGAAACCATTGTTGACATGTACACTCGTTTTATGGATGTCGTCAATGGTTTAAAAGCTCTTGGCAAATGTTTCTCGGATTTTAAACTTGTAAACAAGATTTTGCGTTCTCTTAATAAGAGTTGGGATTCAAAAGTAACGGCAACTCAAGAATCAAAAAATTTAAATACCTTTCCGATTGAAAAACTAATAGGGTCTTTGATGACCTATGAAATAACGTGCAATGCACGTAAAGAACTCAAGAATAACCTTCCAAAGGATAAGAAGGATTTGGTACTTAGAACAATTGAAGACCACTCGAGCATAAGCTCAAGTGATGGTGAACTTGAACTCACTAAGAAATTTAAAAAGTTAAAGAAACAAAAATTAAAGAACAAAAGAATGCAACTACTTGCTTTGAATACAAGAAGAAGAATACAAATTGGGATAAATCGAGCTCCTCCGAAGACAAGGAGAAAATCAACAAAGGCGAGGTGGCAAACTACAACATAACGACTTTCAACGATGAGGTAATCGAAACTCCCTTAATTTATTTCGAAATTACATGATGCTTTTTATGATGTATTTTTTTTATTTAGTTTAGAAAAATAATTTTTCTTAAAAATTACATGTTTAATAATGAAAATACAAAAATTAGGAATTTTAAAATTAATCATGAAAATTACATATTTATGATAAACAAAATGATTTTGATTAAAAATACCTTATGAAATCATGCTTGATGTTTTAATAATGTAATAATGTAATAAAATGATAGATATAAATCTAATGCTTGTACACCTAATAAGATTAGTTTAAGAAGCATTATTGTGTATGTTGATGATTTCATGATTTTGATTGAAGATGATTTATGTTTAATGAAATCATACTTGACAATTTTATTCTATGCATGAGACTTTGAAGTTATTCATGATGAAATGTTGCTTTTTCGGTTTTAAACAAGATGGATGGTTTTCATACAAAAACTTGAGCATATTGATTTGAAATCATGTTTAATGGTTTTATAATTCGAAATTATGCATGTTGAATCTTGCGATTTATGGATTATCGATTTTTACCATAATGAAAGTCGCTTATTTATCTTTGTCATGATAAATCTTGCACTTTGGTTTTCAACGATGATATATATTTTCATTTGGCATAACTGAAAAAAGACATGCTTGAATGAAATAAATCACATGAATTGAAACAACTAAAAAGAAGAAAGGTTTTTCCTTGAAAAATTTATTTTTCCGACTTTATCAATTTTTCCAAAAAGGAAATTAATGAAAACAAGTATATTATGCTTTTATGAATCTCTTGGATTATGAAAATGATTAGTCATTAATGGGTTTTATCGAAAACATTATCTTGATTTCTTGGAATAACATGAGATTACCTTTGATGATCATTTTGATTATTTTGATTCATGGAATTTTGGATTCATGACTTGATCTTTCATTTGTTTATGAGATGGTTGAATTCTTTATACCTTTGAATTCTTCCCTTCTCCTTTCAATTTTTGAAATTATGCATGTTATATGTTGGAGATTTGAAACCGTGTTTTGATATCATGCATACCCAAGAAATATTGATTTGACAAATTGAATGAATTAAAAATAAATAATGATTTTTCTCTTGAATATAACTTGTGATATTTTTTTTGAATCATCATCTTGATTTCTTGATATTTTATACATGAGATTTTTCTATGAATCAAGATTTTTCATACTATGATTCTTCTTGATATTCACTAAAAATGATGTATTCAAATTAACCATGATATGCCACTTGATATCATGATAATTTGTGACTTGAATTTTATTATGTAAAATGTTAGGATCGGAGCTACACTAAGAGGGGGGTGAATTAGTGCAGCGGGTTAAAACTTCGGTTTTGATCAATCTTTCATACGATAAAAAACCGAACTCGGAAGTGCTTAACTTGAAGGCATATTCGTAAAGTTGTGCAGCAAAGGTAATGAGGAAATAAAGCAAGTAAGAAGGTTTGCAGTAATGTAAATAGCAGTAATGAAATGCAAACTAGAGATTACGCCGATTTTAAAGTGGTTCGGTCAAATGACCTACATCCACTTGCGAGGCCCCTCTTCGATGAGGCTCCCACCTTCCACTACCAAATCTCTTGAATGGGAAGGGTAAATACCCCTCTTACAACTTTTTACAAGCGGTTCACTCTCTTACAGATTTTCAGCAAGAAAGAAGGAGGTGAACACTAGCCAATTGAAAACAAGACTAGCTAGGACTTTTCTAAGACCTTTCTCTCAATCAATTGCTTCTCAAAAAGTTGTAATCTCAACTGAGATTTGAGGGGTATTTATAGGCCTCAAGAGGATTCAAATTTGGGCTCCAAAATTTGGATTCTCTTTGGTTTTCGATGCTGGCGGTACCACCGCCTGTCAGTGTCGGTGCCACCGCCTGTCAGTGTCTGACACTGATAGTGGACTGGCGGTGCCACCGCCCAGTCAAGCGGTGCCACCGCCTGGCTCTCGGGTGTTGGGCGGTGCCACTGCCCAGCCAGGCGGTGCCACCGCTCAACTCTCGGGTGCTGGGCGGTGCAACCGCCCAATCTGGCTGTGCCACCGCTAGACTCTCTGGTTCATTGGTTGGGCTTCAAATTTAGCCCAAACCAAGTCTAATTTTGGGCCCAATTGGCCCCTAACCAGGATATAGGATTATCTCTTAATCCTAATCCTAATTATATATGAACTACATAACAAAAAAAAATCCTAAGCAAGTTTTCAACCGCGAACGTCGAGTCTTGTTCTAGCGAGCTTTCCGACGAACTTCTTCCGACGGACTCCCAGCAAGCTCCCGATCTTGTGATGACTTTAATGAGTAGCCGAGCCTTCTCGGTGATCTCTGTGAACCTCCGACGATCTCTTCGACGAACTTCCGAAAATTCCGACAGGTTCCCGATTTCTTCTCGGTTGGTTCCAGCAGCATCTCCGACGATTCTTCGGTCTCTTATACGTCCATCGAACTTGACTCCGGTATTCTTGCTATGTTTTCTGGTTATCGTAGTTAATCCTGCACACTTAACTCAATAATATGGATTAGATCAATTAACCTAATAATTGATTTTATCATCAAAATCCGAGATTCAACAATCTCCCCCTTTTTGATGATGACAATCAATTGATGACGGAGTTAAACATAACTCCCCCTATCTATATGCCATATTATGAGAAGATGAAAACACTTGAATTCCATCCATTGAATTCAAGCATAAACCGATAAGTTCTAACCGTAGAACTTATCGTTATTCTCATTAAGCAATAGTAAATACGAAACTTCGATGAAAATCATTTTCAAGTCGAATGATAAGGGAAATTTTTACTATGACAGGAGATAAAGATTATCAACATGAATTTCATGATATAGATGTAAGGCATGCTTTCAATATGATCAATCAATCTTGTGACATTCTCAAAGATTTTACAAGGCATATAAGACATTCGTATTACACAAGCTTTTGCAATTCATATAAGTCATGCTATCAAAATAGTACAGGTCATCACTTTTCTCCCCCTTTGTCATCAACAAAAAAAAGAAGACGAGACTTTGAAGCACGCAATTTGTGATCATAAAATCATTAGAGAAAGAATTCAGCATTAAGATTAATCATTCAAATTTGCCAAAAATATTTATCCAGAATTCATCTTAAAAGGAAAAATCAGCATTCATCCAGAAGCATATATCCAGAATTTAAAAATACATTTAAAAGGAAGGTTCAGTTTTCGTTCAAAAGATGACTAGCTTCGAACTTGATAGTAAGAGTAAACATAATAGAATAAAAATATACATCAATCTTTAGGAGGTAATCCATAGTGCTGATACATAACATCTATTTATTGATTTAGTTGTCGTAGTTCCTTCAAAATTTCAATTTGCTGGAGTTGAATTTGTTCTTGCTGTGATTTGAGTTGGTCTTGTTGGAATTTGATCTGAGACAGTTCTGCCATAATGAGTCTTTCAGAGGATGAAACAAGAGCTGAAGGTGCTGCACCAAAGGGACTAGGAGGAGGAGATTCATTTCCACTAAAAATTGGTGTTTCTGGTTGTTCTACTAGTGGAGGAATAGGATCAGTCCTTCTAGGTTGCCTTACCCATATTCCATTGTTAAATGTGCACCTAAGTCTCTTTATTAGATTTTTATTGATGATGTTATATCTATCGCTTTGAATTGTTTCTTTATCGGGTGGGATGCAAATGTCATAAGCACGAAGAAATCTAGCGATTAACCCCCCATATGGCAACATAGTATCTTTAGCTGTAATATCCTGCATGTGTTGCCGAACTGAGTATCCAAAACAGTTATGTTGACCGGTCATAATCCAATACATGGTGCTTATCTCTATTAGACTCATTTCATCAAGATGATATTGCTTAGGGAATAGTATGCTTGTTATGATATGATGAAGAATCTTAGAGTTAAAAGGTAGTAAGTGTTCGCAAGTCTTTGGGTATTATTCTGAGGTCCGAGTTTGCAAAAATGGTTTCGACAGCTTCGGTGTAAGTTTCTCCTATTATATTAACATCCCATTTACCTCTAAAATAGCAGCCCCTATCTTTTTCAGTGATTCCAATTAGTTCACAAATAGTATTATCAGAAATCCTAATTTGTGTTCCTAAAAGGTAAGTACTTAGGCTATCGTCATCTACCCATAGGTTTGCATAAAAGAGCCTAACTAACTTAGGATAAATTGGTTCATCTATTTGTAGGAGAGGTAGGGCCTCTAGATGAGCAAACCACATAATGGGTTCTAAGTCTCCTAGTTCATCGAGATCAACGTGTTTACCCTTATGGATACATCTTGTTTCAAATTTTGGAAACCTAAGGGCATCTTCTTTGGATCTAAAAAGATCGTGGTCATATGAATCTCCTTCAATCCTTTTCCCTTTTGATCTCTTAGGGGCCATTGTCTAGACAAGATGATAGAAAAAAAAAATGAAATTGTAATGAGTAGGTAAAACAAGAAGAAGGGGAAGGAAAGATTTTACCTTATAGAGTGTTTCTTGGAGGATGGAGAGCTTGGACCAACAAGAATCCCTCTCCAAGGTTTGTAGAGGTTAGAATGAGGGATTGAGAGAGTTTGGGAGAGTTGGAGCAAGGCTTCCACGGGTTGGGGGCGGTGTCACCGCCGGCCATAACCATTTAGGATTTATAGGGTGTCTCGGGCGGTGCCACCGCCTGGCGCCCGAGCGCTCAGGTGGTGCTACCGCCGGTTCTGGCGGTGCCACCGCTGGCGTGCTGTGTTAGAATTTTTTTTTTTTTCTTCCTTTTGTTTTTCAGAGGTGTTTGACTGGAGATAGGTTAAGATAATGAGTTGTACTTTAGTATATCATCTTGAATCGAAGGAGAATGATGAAGTCAAATCCATAGAAGAACGGAAAATGATGAGACATTTTTCGAAAAATATATTCAAACAAGCTTATTTTCAGGGACAATTTAACATACCTAGTTCCCTTCTAATGAATTCAAATTGGTTATCATTTAAGGCTTTTGTAAAAATATCTGTCAATTGATGCTTTGTGTAAATAAATTCTAAAACAACATTATTGTTAAGGACATGATCGCGTATGAAATGATTCCTAATATTGATATGCTTAGTTCTAGAGTGCTGAATTGGATTTTTGGTAAGACATATGGCACTAGTATTATCACATTTTATGGGAACATTTTTTAAGTGAATTCCATAGTCCTCTAATGTATTTTTCATCCAAACAACTTGTGCACAGCATGCACTTGCAACAATGTATTCGGCTTCCGTCGTAGATAGTGCAACTGAATTTTGTTTCTTGGAAGTCCAAGAAACAAGTGCATGTCCTAAAAATTGGCATGTTCCGGATGTACTTTTTCTATCTATCCAACATCTGCCAAAATCGACATCTGCATAAGCTATTAAATCGAAATTTTCAGATTTTGGATACCACAATCCTAAATTTGGAGTTCCTTTAAGATACCTAAATATTCTTTTAACACTCTTAAGATGAGATAATTTAGGATTAGATTGAAACCTAGCACAAAGTCCTACACTAAACATAATATCCGGTCTAGTCACGGTGAGGTAGAGTAGACTACCTATCATTCCCCTATATGTTTTTTGATCGAAATTTTCACTATTTTCATCCATATCTAACTTAGTCGAAGTACTCATAGGGGTATTTATTGCTTTTGAATTTTCCATGTTAAATCATTTTAATAATTCTAATGTATATTTAGATTGGTTAAGAAATATACCATCACTAAGTTGTTTGATTTGTAATCCTAAAAAGAAAGTTAATTCACCCATTAAACTCATTTCAAATTCATGACTCATACATTTGGCAAATGATTCACATAGTGATTTATCCGAAGAGCCAAAAGTAATATCGTCAACATAAATTTGCACAATAAGAAAATTATTTTCAAAATGTTTGATAAACAATGTAGTATCAACCTTGCCTTTGGTAAAATTATTTAAAATAAGAAAGAAACTAAGCCTTTCATACCATGCTCTAGGAGCTTGTTTCAAGCCATAGAGAGCCTTAGTCAATTTGAATACATGATTAGGAAGAAGAGAATTTTCAAATTCGGGAGGTTGTTCGACATATACTTCTTCGGAAATAAAACCATTCAAGAAAGCACTTTTGACATCCATTTGAAATAGTTTAAAATTATTACTACTAGCATAGGCAGGGAGCATCCTTATGGCTTCTAATCGAGCCACGGGAGCGAAGGTTTCTTCGTAATCGATACCTTCTTCTTGGTTGAAACTTTTGGCCACTAATCTAGCCTTGTTTCTAACCACGATACCATTTTCGTCTTGCTTGTTTCTAAAGACCCATTTAGTACCAATGACTAAATGGTCACTAGGTCTAGGAACAAGCTTCCATACCTTATTCCTCTCAAATTAATTCAATTCCTCTTGCATTGCAATAACCCAAAAATCATCTTTTATGGCCTCGTCAATGCATTTAGGTTCGATTTGAGAAAGGAAGGCGGCGTTAGCACAAAAATTCTTGAAAGAGGAACGAGTTTGAACCCCTTTTGATGTATCTCTTATAATTAGCTCCTTTGGATGAGCATCTATATACTTCCATTCCTTGGGTAAGAAAATTTCGGAAGAAGGTGCATCCAAGTTGCTATTTTGAGGAAGGGGTTCATTTAAATTCAAATTATCAAAACCAAGATCATCATCAACATCATTTTTCTTTAAATTAGAAATTTCATTAAAAACTACATGAATAGACTCTTCTATTACTAAGGTTCTTTTGTTAAAAACCCGAAAAGCATTAGAAACGGAAGAGCAACCAAGAAAGATGCCTTCATCGGATTTAGCATCAAATTTTCCTAAGGCATCCCTTTCATTCAAAATAAAGCATTTACAACTGAAAACTTTAAAATAGGAAATATTTGGTTTTTTGTTATTCCATAATTCATAGGGAGTTTTTGATAGGGATGGTCTTATTAGGACCCTATTCATGATGTAGCAAGCCATATTTACGGCTTCGGCCCAAAAATACTTGGGTAGACTATGTTCATTTAACATCGTTCTTGCCATTTCTTGTAGGTTTCTATTTCTTCTTTCAACTACTCCATTTTGTTGGGGATTCCTCGGAGTGGAGAAGTTGTGATTGTATCCATTAACTTCACAAAAATTTTGAAAGTCACGGTTTTGAAATTCGCCACTATGATCACTCCGAATTGATGAAATCATGAAACCTTTTTCGTTTTGGGTGAGTTTACAAAATTTAGAGAAACACTTGAAACAATCACTTTTGTGAGCTGAGAAATAGGTCCAAGTGTATCTAGTATAGTCATCCACAATTATAAACACATATTTGCTTCCTCCTAGACTTGTCGTGTCAATTGGTCCAAATAAGTCCAAATGAATCAATTACAATGGTCTAGTGGTGCTAATTTGAGTTTTTGGATTGAAACTAGTTTTTATTTGTTTACCTAGTTGACATGCATCGCATACTTTATCCTTAATAAACTTTATATTTGGAATTCCTCGCACTAATTCTCTAGATGAGATCTTAGATATTAGTTTCATGCTTGCATGGCCTAGTCTCCTATACCAAAGCCAAGCATCACCATTTAAAGTGGAGAAGCACATTTCATTACTTAGTTCATCAAGGTTGATGGTGTAAACATTATTTTGTTTTAATGCAATCATAGTTATGTTATGGTTTGGTTTTTCAATAATACACACATTTGATTCAAATCTAACGATGTAACCTTTATCGCATTGTTGACTAACACTCAAGAGATTATGTTTCAATCCATCAACTAATAAGACATCATCAATAGAAAATTTTAATTTGTTACCTATGGTTCCCTTGCCAATGATTTTGCCTTGGTTGTTGTCTCCGAAGGTGACGTACCCTTCTTCTTTGCTAGTGAGCATAGAGAAATGAGATGGATCTCTAGTCATATGTCTTGAGCATCCACTATCTAGATACCATCTCTTGCTCCTAGCTTGTGATGGTGTATGTCTCTACAAGAAGGGATTATTTTTAGGTACCCATTTTCTTTTGGGTGCCTTAAAAACTGATTTAACTTGTTCATAATATTGCATAGAATTGATCATGGTTCCTTTAGGAACCCAAATTAGTTTGTTCGGACTAATTTTCTTGAATGGACATTTATAAGTTTTATGTTCATATTTGCAACAAAAGTTACAATTGCTTTGGTGCCGAACATGTAAGACGGGGCCTTTAACGAAGGTGGTTGGATTTTGGTGAGGACTTTTCACAAATCCGATTCCACTTCTTTTAGGAACGTGAACCTTATTTGTAAGGATCATGTTCAAAGATTTGCTACCAACCTCGAATTTCTTCAAGGTGTCTTTAAGTAGCAAGTTCTCCTTTTGGAGAGATTCTATATCATGACATTTTATACATGGAGCTAAACTATCGTGATATTCAGTTTGTAATTTATCAATATCACAAGTGAGACTATCATGCTCCTTTTTTAGCAATTTGTATTTTTTACTAATGGTCTTACATTCATTAAATAACTCATGGAAAGCATTTAATAATTCATGATAAGGTAAATCTGCATCAATTAAATCCGTTACCTCTTCTCGGATGGCCATTAGGGCGTAATGAGCAACTTGCTCAGTGTTGGACTCCTCTTCTTCGGACGCGCTTGAATCATCCCACTTTGCCTTGAGCGCCTTCTTTTTTGATGTTTTCTTTTTGGCTTGAGGACAATCGTTCTTGTGTTCGAATTCATTTTTTATATTATTTTTAAATTTATTCTTTTTTAAATATTTTTAAAATTTTTGAGTCAAAAGTGCAATGTCATTGTCACTATCCTCATCACTTGATGTTCCTTTCAAGTGATCTGCTTGTGATGTGAGTGTCATATCCTTCCTGTTATCTGGAAGGGGGTTCTCGAGCTCGTCATGAGCTTGACATGTCATTTCGTAGGTCATTAGAGACCCAATGAGTTCTTCAAGAGGGAATGTTTTAAGTTCTTTGGCCTCTTGAATGGCCGTAACTTTTGGATCCCAACTTTTAGGGAGGGATCTTAAGATTTTAGTTACTAGTTCAAAGTAAGTAAAATCTTTACCAAGAGCTTTGAGTCCATTGATAACATCCGTGAACCGAGTGTACATGTCTCCGATGGACTCACTTGGTTTCATTCAGAAAAGTTCATAAGAGTGCACAAGAATGTTGATTTTGGACTCTTTCACTTAGCTAGTGCCTTCATGAGTGACCTCAAGAGTTCTCCATATATCAAAAGCCGAATCATAAATTGAAACACGATTAAATTCATTTTTGTCTAGTGCACAAAACAAGGCATTCATAGCCTTTGCGTTTAAAGCAAAAACCTTCTTCTCCGATTCATTCCATTCGCTCATCGGAAGAGAAGATTTTTGAAATCCATTTTCAACAAAAGTCCAAAGCTCGAAATCCATGAAAATGAGGAAGATCCTCATACGAGTCTTCCAATAAGTGTAATCCGACCCATTAAACATGGGTGGACGTGTGATGGACTGACCCTCATGTATACCGGAGTAATCCATCTCTCTTGGGTATTAAACCAAATATGAGAGTGAGCCTAGCTCTGATACCAATTTTTAGGATCAGAGCAGCACTAAGAGGGGGGGGTTGAATTAGTGCAGTGGATTAAAACTTCGGTTTTGATCAATCTTTCGTACGATAAAAAACCGAACTCGGAAGTGCTAAACTTGAAGGTGTATTCGCAAAGTTGTGCAGCAAAGGTAATGAGGAAATAAAGCAAGTAAGAAGGTTTGCAGTAATGTAAATAGCAGTATTGAAATGCAAACCAGAGATTACGCTGATTTTAAAGTGGTTCGGTCAAATGACCTACATCCACTTGCGACCTCTTCGATGAGGCTCCTGTTAGGATTGAGAGCACTAAGAGGGGGGGGTGAATTAGTGCAGCGGAAATCTTTCAGCAATTAAAAACGAAAGCTGCGTTCGTTCGATAAAAACTATTTTGATGCAAAAGCCGATTCTAAGATTACTTATGATTAAGTGCAGTTTACGTCTAAACACAGTTTGCGTCTAAGCGCAGTTTGCATCTAAATGCAGTTTGCGTCTAAATGCAGTTTGCGTCTAAATGAAGATTGTGTCTAAGCTCAGATTGCGTCTAAGCGCAGTTTGCGTCTAAGCGCAGTTTGCGTCTAAGCTCAGATTGCGTCTAAGCGCAGTTTGCGTCTAAGCGCAGTTTGCGTCTAAGCGCAAATTGCGTCTAAGCGCAGTTTGCGTCTAAATGGAATCAAAACGTAAACGTAAACTGCAAAGAAACTCGTTCGTAAAAGCGCAGAAGACAGTTTGTAGTTATAAATAGAATCAAAACGTAAATGTAAACTGCAATGTAAAGATCGTACGAAAACACCGATTTATGTCTGAATGCAGATTCGGAAAGATCAGAACTTAGAAACTTGTTCGTAAATGCGCAGAGAGCAGTAGCTATGTAGGAGGTTTGCAGTAATGATAAAGTGCTCAAAATAAAAGCAAACCAGAGATTTAGAGTGGTTCGGTCAGTCTTGACCTACTCCACTTTTGGCTTCCTCCACCGACGAGGTCACCGACGTCAACTAGAGGCCTTCCTTCAATAGGCGAAGGCCAACTGCCCTTTTACAGTTTCACTCCTTTTGACGGGCTCAGGAGACAACCGTTACAGAACCTTTCTCTCCTCTCTTTACAACTCAAGACTTGAAGAACAGAAAGAGGAGAACTTTTGGACTTTACACAAATTTGAGCTCTTAGATTCACAGAAAAGATCAAGAATTCGATGTAGTTCTATGTCTTTTCAGTGCTGAATGGGTGGGGTATTTATAAGCCCCAACCCAGTTCAAATTTGGAGCTCAAAACATTCAAATTTGCACCTCCTGACTGGAGAGGTTGCACCGCCTGACAGAGCTCGAAGACTGAGCCTCTGGGCGGTGCTACCTCTGTCAGGGGCGGTTGCACCTCTCTGCCAGAGCTCGAAGACTGAGCTCGGGCGGTTGCACCGCCTGACTGGAGACGTTGCACCGCCTGGCAGAGCTCGAAACTTGAGCTCTGGCGGTGCTACCTCCTGATAGAGGAGGTTGCACCGCCCAGTCTCGCTCGGAGACTGAGCCCTGGGCGGTTGCACCTCTTGGCTGGGGCGGTTGCACCGCCCAGTCTCGCTGGGAGACATAGCTTGGGCGGTGCTACCTCCCTGCCTGGGCGGTTGCACCTCCCACAGCAACCTGGGTCCGAATAGGTTGAACCATTCGACCCAATTTGAGTTCTTTAGGGGCCCAATTGCCCCAGGATTAAGCTAATGGGATCACCTCCCATTTCTAACTTAATCAAAGTGCTAACTACGATTATTTCCTAAGACATATTCTGCAGCTTGCTTCGGTGCGTCACTCGCTTCTTCCGGCGAGTTTCCGGCGAACTTCCGTCGATCATCCAATGAACCCTCGGTGATGCTCCTGTGGACTTCCGGCAAACTCCTGGACTGTGATGATCCACTTGGCAAGTTCCGACGAGCTCCTTTGGCAAGCTTCTGGACTTCTCGGATTTGTTCCCGTAGAACCTCCGACGACTGTCCGAACTTCCGTCGAGCTCTCGAACTCCCAACGTGATCATTGTCATGACTCCGGCGGAACTCCTGCTGCATGTCTTACTTTCATCGTAGTTAATCCTGCACACACAAAAACAAAAACTTCGATCAAGACAATTAATCCTAAGCAATTAACCAAGTTGTCCGGCATGTCATTGGTCCCTCGACGCTTCGTCCGATTCTTCGGCGCATCGTCCTTTCCTGCAGCCTATTGCCCAATCGGCCAGTTGACTCCGCAACTCCGATATCCTTGGCACAATATCCGCTCTTCTTGGCCCGATGCCCGAGTCCACGACCCGAGGCCTTCTGTCGATACGTCGACCGATCCACCGGCCCGACGTCCAATCTTCTGACATGTTCCTCCGGCACAACATGATGTTCCTGCTTTAATTGTCTCATCCTGATCGAAGCACCCTGCGTCACTCAAAACGCAGATTAAATCATAAATATATATCAAGTAGTTTCATCATCAAAATACGAGATTCAACAATCTCCCCCTTTTTGATGATGACAACTACTTGATGACGGAGTTAACCTTAACTCCCGGAGTTTAAACAAACTCCCCCTATCAATATGCCATATTGATAGAAACTCTTAGATTCAAAAATCCAAGCAACATGTCATCATAAACTTATGCATAACATGTCATGTCATCAACATACTTCTCCCCCTTTGTCATCAACAAAAAAGAGAAGTACCACAATCAAGTGTTTGTGATATAAGTTTAACTCATTGCATGAAAAACATAATATCTATTGTTATCATCATGCAAGTTTGCTATCATCAAATGGTAAGATATCAATATGTAAAATTGCGATTCATGTTCTTGATATCTTAACATGATATGACATTCATAGCACCTATTCATATGAATGCTGCTTTTGATATCTCATCATAATATGGCATTCATGACATCTATTCATATTCTTCAAATATGGCACTCATAGTATCAATTTATACATTTCTCCCCCTTTGTCATCAACAACAAGGAGAACGATATAAGCAAATTTTAAATATAAGTGCGATGCCATAAGTTGGTTTATGTCATTTTCCAATAGTGAGTGATAGGATACCAATTATGCAAACATCTCGAGGAAAACATGACATGGAGATAGCTTTTATTGCTTCTTCCTTTTTATTTGTTATCTTTTTACATGAAGGAGGAAAGCCATATGTGAAGTTCAAATCGATAAGATATTAAAGCACACTTCATTTTTGCAAGGATTAAGATATGTAAGTGAGTCAAATCCTTGTATATAAAAATATCATCCTTTTATAAGAGGGAATCATCAAATATGTTTCTCGAAAAATATTTTTCACATGATAAGTGCATTTGCTAGATGATTCCATATGTCAAAAATCAATGATGTGAATTAAACTTGATATGACATATGCTTGTTAAGTTCGGAAAAGGATAATGTATCAAGAAAATCCAATTGTTAGGATAAAGAAAATCCGAAAATGAAATTTGACACTTTCATACATTCGGACAGGGTTTTACTAGAGATATTCAATTACAATCATGAAGGTAAAACATGCTTATTATCATGGAAATTTTTGTATTTAAGCACATAATTTCCAACATGTAATCATGGCAAGTAATTGTGTAAAATCATTATGGCGATCAAGTGATTTGATCATTCAATCAAAAAAGTCCGAAAAATAATTTTAACACGTTTAATCATTCGGGCATATTTTTGCCATAGTTTTTCAAATATAATCATGAAGATAAGGTATGCTCATCATCATGGTAGTATGATAGCAAGTTTACCATATACAAGCTAGCAAAAAATTTCTACATTTTAAGGCCCGCAAGCTAGCAATTTTGAGATGTTCAATAAAGCAACTCTTGCTTCTTGAAATATAAGTTTTGCTAGATGTGCAAGTTAACTTTTTTGCTTCTTGAGATAGGCAAGATAGCATTCCTTGGTGATGTTCAATATAGCTAAGTTCTACATCATGCAAGCTAGTGAATTTTATAACATTTTAGAACATGCATAATCACCAAAGCATCATAAATTTTAATGATGTGCAAAATTACAAATTTTGCATGATTGCATTTGTGTGTCTTGAGATTTGCAAGATAGCACTTCTTGGTGATGTTCAAGATAGCAATTTCTTCTTGAATTGTGCAAGCTAGCTATCTCCCCTTTTGTCATTGTCAAAAAGAAGGGAAAAACCCTTTACATCAATTTTTAAATCATGACAAAGGTTAGTATCAATCTCATTTGTGCATCATTATATTTTCAAATTAAAACATGCACATTTTTTAAAACATATAAACTCATTATTATATGCATGATTCCAAATCATCATTCATATTATTTCAATCATTGTTTCACTCATCACTATAGCTTATCATGCATAATATGTAAAACCAACTAACATGATATAAACATTTATTTATTTAATTTTTTAAGCATTCATGATACACATCATACAAAAGCATATGCATCATCATAAATATTTCAAATCGTCATGGTATTAATTTGTCACATTGCATCCTACCATGCATGATCGAAACTTCTCATTTGCATACATCAAAATAAATTCATGAATATCTCATGCATTCATATCATCACTTGAGGAATATTGAAAAGAAATAATTGGGTGATGAGATAAATATTTCATGAATACAAAGAATTACATAAACATCATATCATGAATACAAGGAATACAAGTCACAATCATTCAAGAGAAAAATCATCATTCATTTTCAATTCATTCAATTTGATAAATCAAGATCATGATTTTGATAAAACTCATTTCAAATTTAAATCATCAAAATCATTTTTATGGCTCACAAAGTTTATAACATAAATAGATTCATGATTTCATTGATAATATATTTTCCCCTTTTTTAAGTGTTTCATTTTAAGTGGTCGATTTCATGTTAGCATGCCTTTTCATTTATGAAAACATGCATCAATTTTTTAAAGCCACTGTTATTATCATGAAAATCGATAATCAAGAATCATCATACATAATTTCAAAAATGTATACTCATTAATCATAACTTCAAATTGAACATGATTTCATATACTCAAAATCGAGAAATAACAATGGAAATCAACATGATACACATTATTACTTCTCAACCACATATAGCATGATTTCATAAGGTATTTTTAATCAAAATCATTTTGTTTATCATAAACATGCAATTTTCCTGATTATTTTCAAAATTACTAGAATGATAAGCATGATTCTTAATTGTTTGTATTTTCATTATAAAATTATTAAACATGTAACTTTCAAGAAAATTAAATAAAAAAGAAAAATGCTTTATGAAAAGCATCATGTAATTTCAAAGTAATTTAAAGGCATTTTGATTACCTCAGCGTCGAAAGGCGTAAAGGCGTAGTTTGCCACCTCGCCTTTGTTGATTTTCTCCTCGTCTTCGGAGGAGCTTGATTCATCCCAATTTTTGTCCTTCTTCTTGCGTTCAAAGCAAGTAGTTCCGTTCTTTTTACTTTTAATTTTTTGTTTCATTTGTAGTTTAAGTTCACCATCACTTGAGCTTATGCTCGAGTGGTCTTCAAATGTTCTATGTCCCAAATCCTTCCTGTTCTTTGGAAGGTGGTTCTCAAGTTCTTCACGTGCATTGCACGTCATTTCATATGTGATCAATGAACCAATTAGTTCTTCAAGTGGAAATTGGTTCAAGTTTTTCGATTCTTGAATAGCAATTACTTTTGAATCCCAAGTTTTAGAAAGTGAGCGCAAAACTTTGTTAATGAGTTCAAAATCCGAAAAGCTTTTACCAAGTGAATTTAAACCATTGACGACATCCGTAAAACGGGTGTACATGTCAACAACGGTTTCGATTGGTTTCATATGAAAAAGCTCGAAATCATGTAGTAAAATATTAACTTTCGAGTCTTTGACTCTACTAGTTCCCTCGTGCGTGATTTCAAGAGTGCGCCAAATAGCAAAAGCCGTTTCGCACAAAGAAACCCGATTGAACTCATTTTTGTCCAAAGCGCAAAATAAGACATTCATAGCCTTTGCGTTTAAAGAAAAATACTTCTTCTCTAAATCCGACCATTCGTTCATCGGTTTAGAGGGAAGTTGAAAACCGTTTTCAACGATATTCCATAAATCCAGATTTAGAGAAATCAAGAAAACTCTCATTCGAGTTTTCCAATAAGTGTAGTCCAATCCGTTAAAGAACGGTGGACGAAAGACCAAAAAGTCCTCTTGATGTGCCATATCTCTCGGGTGTAAATCCGAAATGAGAAATACCCCGCTCTGATACCAATTGTTAGGATCGAGAGCACTAAGAGGGGGGGGGTGAATTAGTGCAGCGGAAATCTTTCAGCGATTAAAAACGAAAGCTGCGTTCATTCGATAAAAACTATTTTGATGCAAAAGCCGATTCTAAGATTACTTATGATTAAGTGCAGTTTACGTCTAAACACAGTTTGCGTCTAAGCGCAGTTTGCGTCTAAATGCAGTTTGCGTCTAAATGCAGTTTGCGTCTAAATGCAGATTGCGTCTAAGCTCAGATTGCGTCTAAGCGCAGTTTGCGTCTAAGCGCAGTTTACGTCTAAGCTCAGATTGCGTCTAAGCGCAGTTTGCGTCTAAGCGCAGATTGCGTCTAAGGGCAGTTTGCGTCTAAATGGAATCAAAACGTAAACGTAAACTGCAAAGAAACTCGTTCGTAAAAGCGCAGAAGACAGTTTGCAGTTATAAATAGAATCAAAACATAAATGTAAACTGCAATATAAAGATCGTACGAAAACACCGATTTACGTCTGAATGCAGATTCGGAAAGATCAGAACTTAGAAACTTGTTCGTAAAAGCGCAGAGAGCAGTAGCTATGTAGGAGGTTTGCAGTAATGATAAAGTGGTCAAAATAAAAGCAAACCAGAGATTTAGAGTGGTTCGGTCAGTCTTGACCTACTCCACTTTTGGCTTCCTCCACCGACGAGGTCACCGACGTCAACTAGAGGCCTTCCTTCAATAGGCGAAGGCCAACTGCCCTTTTACAGTTTCACTCCTTTTGACGGGCTCAGGAGACAACCGTTACAGAACCTTTCTCTCCTCTCTTTACAACTCAAGACTTGAAGAACAGAAAGAGGAGAACTTTTGGACTTTACACAAATTTGAGCTCTTGGATTCACAGAAAAGATCAAGAATTCGATGTTGTTCTGTGTCTTTTCAGTGCTGAATGGGTGGGGTATTTATAAGCCCCAACCCAATTCAAATTTGGAGCTCAAAACGATCAAATCCCGGAATTCCGGGATCAGGCGGTTGCACCTCCTGACTGGAGAGGTTGCACCGCCTGGCAGAGCTCGAAGACCGAGCTCAGGCGGTGCCACCTCTTGACTGAGGCGGTTGCACCTCTCTGCCAGAGCTCGAAGACCGAGCTCAAGTGGTGCCACCTCTCTGTCAGGGAGGTTGCACCGCCCAGTCTTGCTCGAAGACTGAGCTCAGGCGGTGCCACCTCCTGGCTGGGGAGGTTGCACCGCCCAGTCTCGCTGGGAGGCTTAGCCCAGGCGGTGCCACCTCCTGGCCTAGGCGGTTGCACCTCCTGGTGCAATCAGGGTCCGAATGGTTAGCTCCATTCGGCCCAATTTCAGTCTTTCAGGGGCCCAATTGCCCCAAGATTAAGCTAATGGGATCACCTCCCATTTTCCAACTTAATCAACGTGCTAACTACGATTAGATCTAAGACAATTTCTGCAGCTTTGCTTCGGTGCGTCAATCGCTTCTTCCGGCGAGTTTCCGGCGAACTTCCGTCGATCATCCGATGAACCCTCGGTGATGCTCCTACGGACTTCCGGGAAACTCCAGGACTTTGCGACGATCCAATTGGCGAGTTCCGACGAGCTTCGCTTGGCAAGCTTCTGGACTTCTCGGATCTGTTCTCGCAGAACCTCCGACGACCGTCCGAACTTCCGTCGAACTCTCGAACTCCCAACGTGATCATGAACTTGACTCCGGCGCAACTCCTGCTGCTTGTCTTACTTTCATCATAGTTAATCCTACACACTTAAAACAAACACTTCGATCGAGACAATTAATACTAAGCATTAATCACGTTGTCCGACATGTCATTGGTCCCTCGACGCTTCGTCCGATTCTTCGGCGCATCGTCCTTTCCTGCAGCCTACTGCCCAATCGGCCAGTTGACTCCGCAACTCCGATATCCTTGGCACAATACCTGCTCTTCTTGGCCCGATGCCCAAGTCCATGACCCGAAGCCTTCTGTCGATACGTCGACCGATCCACCGGCCCGACGTCCAATCTTCTGACATGTTCCTCCGGCACAACATGATGTTCCTGCTTTAATTGTCTTATCCTGATCAAAGCACCCTGCGTCACTCAAAACGCAGATTAAATCATAAACATATATCAAGTAGTTTCATCATCAAAATACGAGATTCAACAATCTCCCCCTTTTTGATGATGACAACTACTTGATGACGGAGTTAAACTTAACTCCCGGAGTTTAAACAAACTCCCCCTATCAATATGCCATATTGATAGAAACTCTTAGATTCAAAAATCTAAGCAACATGTCATCATAAACGGAGTTAACCTTAACTCCCAGAGTTTAAACAAACTCCCCCTATCAATATGCCATATTGATAGAACCTTGAATTCAAACTGAATTCAAGTCATTGCAATATTCATCATGAATACTTGCAACACGTCAACATGAACATATGCATAAACTTATGCATCACATGTCATGTCATCAACATACTTTCATCAACATACTTCTCCCCCTTTGTCATCAACAAAAAGGAGAAGTATCACAATCAAGTGTTTGTGATATTGGTTCAATTCATTGCATGAAAAACATAATATCAAGTTTTATCATCATGCAATTTTGCTAGAAAATATAGCAAGTGTTGATTCATGCTTAGAATATTCAAGCTATCAAGTTTTAGATATGCAAGTTTTACAGTATACAAGATAGCACTTTTAGAACATGCAAGCTAGCAATTTAGAGATGTTCAAGAAAGCAACTCTTGCTTCTTGAGATATGCAAATTTGTCAAGTTTTGCTAGATGTGCAAGTTAGCATTTTTGCTACTTAAGATAGGCAAGCTAGCAATCAAGTTTTTGCATCTTCTTGACTTGTGCAAGCTAGCTATCTCCCCCTTTGTCATTGTCAAAAAGAAAGGAATTTCATCAACGTTTAGGATCGAAAAATGAATTTCATCATAAAACCATCAAGATCAATAGATTCTCAAAAATGAATTGTTAGGATCAAGAAAATCCGAAAATAAAATTTAACACTTTCATGCATTCGGACATGGTTTTGTTATAGATTTTCAAATTCAATCATGAAGTTAAAAATGCTCATGATCATGGATATTTTTGTATCCAAAACACATAATTTCTAACATGTTATTAAGGCATGTAATTGTGTAAAATCATCAAGATACACATGCATGGATTAATCCTAAGCACTATCACATATCGTATAATTAGCATCCCTAATGTTGCATACATCATTCAGCATTTCAAAACATAACATGCATGAAACCATAGCTATATACTTTTCATGATCAAATTTTTAATTTTTCAAAGATGTTAAAAAGAAAAACATGATATAATTTTTGACAAACAATTTATTTATTTCCTATTCCTACTATCTAAATTAAGCACTCATGAAGGACTTCAAGTAATTTCAAAATAATTTAAGAGAGTTGAGTTACTTACCTTGTAGTCGAAGCCGGTCAAAGCCCAATTCGTCGTTTCACCTTTGGAGGTTCTTGATTCATCATTGGTTGCCTTCCTCTTCTTTGGCCTCTTCCTCCATTCAAGTTCATTATTTATTTTAGATTTTGGTTTAATAAACTTATTAAGATTTAGCGTTCGAAGTTTAAGTTCATCATTGTCCTCATCACTTGAGTCATCGCTCAAGTGGTATTCATTTGTCCGGAGTTCCAAATCCTTCCTGTTCTTTGGAAGGTGATTTTGTTCATCATGTTCATTATGTGCATTGTGCACCATTTCATATGTCATCAATGAACCAATTAGTTCTTCAAGTGGAAAAATATTTAAATCTTTTGTTTCTTGTATTGCGGTTATTTTAGGATCCCACCTTTTTGGAAGGGATCTTAAGATCTTGCTTACAAGATCAAAATTCAAAAAAGATTTACCAAGAACTCTTCGATTATGGACGACATCCGTGAAATGGGTGTACATGTTGTTAGGATCGGAGTGGCACTAAGGGGGGGGGGGGGGTGAATTAGTGTAGCGGATTAAAACGTCAGTTTTGACAAATCCTTCGTACGATAAAAATCGAACTCGGAAGTGCTTAACTTGAAGGCATATTCACAAAGTTGTGCAGCAAAGGTAATGAGGAAATAAAGCAAGTAAGAAGGTTTGCAGTAATGTAAATAGCAGTAATGAAATGCAAACCAGAGATTACGTCGATTTTAAAGTGGTTCAGTCAAATGACCTACATCCACTTGCGAGGCCCCTCTTCGATGAGGCTCCCACCTTCCACTAGCAAATCTCTTGAAGGGGAAGGGTAAATACCCCTCTTACAACTTTTTACAAGTGGTTCACTCTCTTATAGATTTTCAGCAATAAAGAAGGAGGTGAACACTAGCAAATTGAAAACAAGACTAGCTAAGACTTTTCTAAGACCTTTCTCTCAATCAATTGCTTCTCAAAAAGTTGTAATCTCCGCTGAGATTTGAGGGGTATTTATAGGCCTCAAGAGGATTCAAATTTTGGCTCCAAAATTTGAATTCTCTTTGGTTTTTGATGCTGGCGGTGCCACCGCCTGTCAGTGGCGGTGCCACCGCATGTTAGTGTCTGACATTGACAGTGGACTGGCAGTACCACCGCCCAGTCAAGCGGTGCCACCGCCCAGCTCTCGGGTGCTGGGCGGTGCAACCGCCTAGGCACCGCCAGACTCTCCGGTTCATTGGTTGGGCTTTAAATTTAGCCCAAACCAAGTCTAATTTTGGGCCCAATTGGCCCCTAACTAGGATATAGGATTATCTCTTAATCCTAATCCTAATTACATGTGAACTACATAACAAAAAACATCCTAAGCAAGTTTACAACCGCGAACGTCGAGTCTTGTTCCGGCGAGTTTTTCGACGAACTTCTTTTGACGGACTCCCAGCAAGCTCCCGATCTTGTGATGACTTTAATGAGTAGCCGAGCCTCTCAGTGATCTCCGTGAACCTCCGACGATCTCTTCGGCGAACTTTCGAAAATTCCGACAGGTTCCCGATTTCTTCTCGGTTGGTTCCGGCAGCATCTCCGACGATTCTTCGGTCTCTTAAACGTCCATCGAACTTGACTCCGGTATTCTTGCTTTGTGTTTTCTGGTTATCGTAGTTAATCCTGCATACTTAACTCAATAATATGGATTAGATCAATTAACCCATCAATTGATTTTATCATCAAAATCCGAGATTCAATAATCTCCCCCTTTTTGATGATGACAATCGATTGATGACGGAGTTAAACATAACTCCCCTTATCTATATGCCATATTATGAGAAGATGAAAACACTTGAATTCCATCCATTGAATTCAAGCATAAACCGATAAGTTCTAACCGTAGAACTTATCATTATTCTCATTAAGCAATAGTAAATATGAAACTTCGATGAAAATCATTTTCAAGTCGAATGATAAGAGACAATTTTTACTACGACAGGAGATAAAGATTTTCAACATGAATTTCATGATATAAATGTAAGGCATGCTTTCAATATGATCAATCAGTCTTGCGATATTCTCAAAGATTTTACAAGGCATATAAGACATTCATATCACACAAGCTTTTGTAATTCATATTAGTCATGTTATCGATGTGCATAAGACATTTTCATTAAGTCATGCTATCGAAATGGTATAAGTCATCACTTAGTCATCACTTCTCCCCCTTTGTCATCAACAAAAAGGGAATGAGACTTGAAGCACATAATTTGTGATTATAACATTAGGAATTCAGCATTGATCATACAAAAATTAATCAATCAAAATTAAGTGTGCTAAAATATCTACGCAGAGTTCATCTTAAAGGAAAATTCAGTATTCATCCATTTTATTACATCTCTACTTTCTATAAATAACAGAAATTGTAGGTGTACAAAGAAGAGATTGTGATTAAAAAATTTCAAGTAGTAACTCCAATAAGTCAAGATCATAAGTCGAATACAGACTCATTCAAATTCAAATCGTCAACTTGAAACTCATAATCAAGCCATTAAAATCAATTTCGAGATTCACAAAATGTCATAAAATCATTCTTGATCAGATGGGAGCGGTGTTTGACTCAAGATAGGATAAGGTAATTTAACGTTTCATTTAGAATCGAAAGAGAATGATCAAATTCACCGAGGAACGGAGAGAGGATGAAAAACTTTACGAAAAATCCATTCAAACAAGTTTATTCTTAGGGACAATTTAACATACCTACTTCCCTTCTAATGAATTCAAATTGGTCTTCATTCTAAGATTTTGTAAATATATCTGCTAATTGATGCTATGTGTCAATGAATTCTAGAACAACAATATTGTTAAGGACATGATCGCGTATGAAATGATGCCTAACGTCGATGTGCTTAGTTCTAGAGTGCTGAATTGGATTTTTGGTGATGCATATGACACTAGTATTATCACATTTTATGGGAACATTTTTGAAGTGAATTCCATAGTCTTCTAATGTATTTTTCATCCAAAAACTTGTGCACAGCATGCACTTGCAGCAATGTATTCGGCTTCCGTCGTAGATAGTGCAACTGAATTTTGTTTCTTGGAAGTCCAAAAAACAAGTGCATGTCCTAAAAATTGACATGTTCCGGATGTACTTTTTCTATCTATCCTGCATCCGCCAAAATCGGCATCTGCATAAGCTATTAAATCAAATTTTTCATATTTTGGATACCACAATCCTAAATTTGGAGTTCCTTTAAGATACCTAAATATTCTTTTAACACTCTTAAGATGAGATAATTTAGGATTAGATTGAAACCTAGCGCAAAGTCTTCCACTAAACATAATATCCGGTCTAGTCGCGGTGAGGTAGAGTAGACTACCTATCATTCCCCTATATGTTTTTTGATCAAAATTTTCACTATTTTCATCCATATCTAACTTAGTCGAAGTACTCATAGGGGTGCTTATTGCTTTTGAATTATCCATGTTAAATCGTTTTAACAATTCTAATGTATATTTAGATTGGTTAAGAAATATGCCATCACTAAGTTGTTTGATTTGTAATCCTAAAAAGAAAGTTAATTCACCCATTAAACTCATTTCAAATTCATGACTCATACATTTGGCAAATGATTCACATAATGATTCATCCGAGGAGCCAAAAATAATATCGTCAACATAAATTTGCACAATAAGAAAATTATTTTCAAAATGTTTAATAAACAATGTAGTATCAACCTTGCCTTTGGTAAAATTATTTAAAATAAGAAAGGAACTAAGCCTTTTATACCAAGCTCTAGGAGTTTGTTTCAAGTCATACAGAGCCTTAGTCAATTTGAATACATGATTAGGAAGAAGCGAATTTTCAAATCCGGGAGGTTGTTCGACATATACTTCTTCGGAAATAAAACCATTCAAGAAAGCACTTTTAACATCCATTTGAAATAGTTTAAAATTATTACTACTAGCATAGGCAAGGAGCATCCTTATGGCTTCTAATCGAGCCACGGGAGCGAAGGTTTCTTCGTAATCGATACCTTCTTCTTGGTTGAAACCTTTGGCTACTAATCTAGCCTTGTTTCTAACCACGATACCATTTTCGTCTTGCTTATTTCTAAAGACCCAATTAGTACCAATGACTAAATGGTCAATAGGTCTAGGAACAAGCTTCCATACCTTATTCCTCTCGAATTGGTTCAATTCCTCTTGCATTGCAATAACCCAAAAATCATCTTTTATGGCCTCGTAAATGCATTTAGGTTCGATTTGAGAAAGGAAGGCGACGTTATCACAAAAATTCTTGAAAGAGGAACGAGTTTGAACCCCTTTTGATGTATCTCAATATAATTAGCTCCTTCGGATGAGCATCTATATACTTCCATTCCTTGGGTAAGGAAATTTCGGAAGAAGGTGCATCCAAGTTGCTATTTTGAGGAGGGGGTTCATTTAAATTCAAATTATCAAAACCAAGATCATCATCAAAATCATTTTTCTTTAAAATAGAAATTTCATTAAAAACCACATGAATAGACTCTTCTATTACGAAGGTTCTTTTGTTAAAAACCCGAAAAGCCTTAGAAACGGAAGAGTAACCAAGAAAGATGCCTTCATCGGATTTAGCATCAAATTTTCCTAAGGCATCCCTTTCATTTAAAATAAAGCATTTACAACTGAAAACTTTAAAATAGGAAATATTTGGTTTTTTGTTATTCCATAATTCATAGGGAGTTTTTGATAGGGATGGTCTTATTAGGACACTATTCATGATGTAGCAAGCCGTATTTACGGCTTCGGCCCAAAAATACTTGGGTAGACTATATTCATTTAACATCGTTCTTGCCATCTCTTATAGGTTTCTATTTTTTCTTTCAACTACTCCATTTTGTTGGGGATTCCTCGGAGTGGAGAAGTTGTGATTGTATCCATTAACTTCACAAAAATTTTGAAAGTCACGGTTTTGAAATTCGCCACCGTGATCACTCCGAATTGATGAAATCATGAAACCTTTTTCGTTTTGAGTGAGTTTACAAAATTTAGAGAAACACTTGAAACAATCACTTTTGTGAGCTAAGAAATAGATCCAAGTGTATCTAGTATAGTCATCCACAATTACAAACGCATATTTGCTTCCTCCTAGACTTGTCGTGTCAATTGGTCCAAATAAGTCCAAATGAATCAATTGCAATGATCTAGTGGTGCTAATTTGAGTTTTGTATTTAAAACTAGTTTTTATTTGTTTACCTAGTTGACATGCATCGCATACTTTATCCTTAATAAACTTTATATTTGGAATTCCTCGCACTAATTCTCTAGATGAGATCTTAGATATTAGTTTCATGCTTGCATGGCCTAGTCTCCTATGCCAAAGCCAAGCATCATCATTTAAAGCGGAGAAGCACATTTCATTACTTAGTTCATCAAGGTTGATGGTGTAGACATTATTTTATTTTAATGCAATCAAAGTTATGTTATGGTTTTTCAATAATACACACATTTGATTCAAATCTAACGATGTAACCTTTATCGCATAGTTGACTAACACTCAAGAGATTATATTTCAATCCATCAACTAGTAAGACATCATCAATAGAAAATTTTAATTTGTTACCTATGGTTCCCTTGCCAATGATTTTGCCTTGGTTGTTGTCTCCGAAGGTGACATACCCTTCTTCTTTGCTAGTGAGCATAGAGAAATAAGATGGATCTCCAGCTATATGTCTTGAGCATCCACTATCTAGATACCATCTCTTGCTCCTAGCTTGTGATGGTATATGTTTCTACAAGAAGGGATTATTTTTAGGTACCCATTTTCTTTTGGGTGCCTTAAAAACTGATTTAACTTGTTCATCATATTGCATAGAATTGATCATGGTTCCTTTAGGAACCCAAATTAGTTTGTTCGGACTAATTTTCTTGAATGGACATTTATAAGTTTTATGTTCATATTTGCAACAAAAGTTGCAATTGCTTTGGTGCCGAACATGTAAGACAGGGCCTTTAACGAAGGTGGTTGGATTTTGGTGAGGACTTATCACAAATCCGATTCCACTTCTTTTAGGAACGTGACCCTTATTTGTAAGGATCATGTTCAAAGATTTGCTACCAACCTAGAATTTCTTCAAGGTGTCTTTAAGTAGCAAGTTCTCCTTTCGGAGAGATTCTAGATCATGGCATTTTATAAATGGAGGTAAACTATCGTGATATTCAGTTTTTAATTTATCGATATCACAAGTGAGACTATCATGCTCCTATTTTAGCAATTTGTATTTTCTACTAATGGTCTTACATTCATCAAATAACTCATGAAAAGCATTTAATAATTCATGATAAGGTAAATCTGCATCAATTAAATCCGTTACCTCTTCTCCGATGGCCATTAGGGCGTAATGAGCAACTTGCTCGGTGTTGGACTCCTCTTCTTCGGACGCGCTTGAATCATCCCACTTTGCCTTGAGCGCCTTCTTCTTTGATGTTTTCTTTTTAGCTTGAGGACAATCGTTCTTGTAGTTTCCCGGTTTTTTGCACTCATAGCAAATTAATTGGTCATTCTTGTGTTCGAATTTATTTTTTATATTATTTTTAAATTTATTCTTTCTTAAATATTTTTAAAATTTTTGAGTCAAAAGTGCAATGTCATTGTCACTGTCCTCATCACTTGATGTTCCTTTCAAGTGGTCATCTTGTGATGTGAGTGTCATATCCTTCCTGTTCTCTGGAAGGGGGTTCTCGAGCTCGTCATGAGCTTGACATGTCATTTCGTAGGTCATTAGAGACCCAATGAGTTCTTCAAGAGGGAATGTTTTAAGTTCTTTGGCCTCTTGAATGGCCGTAACTTTTGGATCCCAACTTTTAGGGAGGGATCTTAAGATTTTAGTTACTAGTTCAAAGTAAGTAAAATCTTTACGAAGAGCTTTGAGTCCATTGATGACATCCGTGAACCGGGTGTACATGTCTCCGATGGACTTACTTGGTTTCATTCGGAAAAGTTCATAAGAGTGTACAAGAATGTTGATTTTGGACTCTTTCACTCGGCTAGTGCCTTCATGAGTGACCTCAAGAGTTCTCCAAATATCAAAAGCCGAATCATAAATTAAAACACGATTAAATTCATTTTTGTCTAGTGCACAAAACAAGGCATTCATAGCCTTTGCGTTTAAAGCAAAAACCTTCTTCTCCGATTCATTCCATTCGCTCATCGGAAGAGAAGATTTTTGAAATCCATTTTCAACGATAGTCCAAAGCTCGAAATCCATGGAAATGAGGAAGATCCTCATACGAGTCTTCCAATAAGTGTAATCCGACCCATTAAACATGGGTGGACGTGTGATGGAATGACCCTCATGTATGCCGGAGTAATCCATCTCTCTTGGGTATCAAACCAAATATGAGAGTGAGCCTAGCTCTAATACCAATTGTTAGGATCGGAGCGGCACTATGAGGGGGGGGGGTGAATTAGTGCAGCGGATTAAAACGTCGGTTTTGACAAATCTTTCGTACAATAAAAATCGAACTCGGAAGTGCTTAACTTGAAGGAGTATTCGCAAAGTTGTGCAGCAAAGGTTATGAGGAAATAAAGCAAGTAAGAAGGTTTGCAGTAATGTAAATTGCAGTAATGAAATGCAAACCAGAGATTACATCAATTTTAAAGTGGTTCGGTCAAACGACCTACATCCACTTGCGAGGCCCCTCTTCGATGAGGCTCCCACCTTCCACTAGCAAATATCTTGAAGGGGAAGGGTAAATACCCCTCTTACAACTTTTTACAAGCGGTTCACTCTCTTACAGATTTTCAGCAAGAAAGAAGGAGGTGAACACTAGCAAATTGAAAACAAGACTAGCTAAGACTTTTCTAAGACCTTTCTCTCAATCAATTGCTTCTCAAAAAGTTGTAATCTCAACTGAGATTTGAGGGGTATTTATAGGCCTCAAGAGGATTCAAATTTGGGCTCCAAAATTTGAATTCTCTTTGGTTTCCGATGCTGGCGGTGCCACCGCCTGTTATTGTCTGACACTGACAGTGGACTGGCGGTGCCACCGCCCAGTCAAGCGGTGCCACCGCCTAGCTCTCGGGTGCTGGGCGGTGCCACCGCCCTGCTCTCGGGTGCTAGGCGGTGCAACCGCCTAGTCTGGCGGTGCCACCGCCTAGTCTGGCGGTGCCACCGCCAGACTCTCCGATTCATTGGTTGGGCTTTAAATTTAGCCCAAACCAAGTCTAATTTTGGGCCCAATTGGCCCTTAACTAGGATATAGGATTATCTCTTAATCCTAATCCTAATTATATATGAACTACATAACAAAAAATATCCTAAGCAAGTTTTCAACCGCGAACGTCGAGTCTTATTCCAGTGAGCTTTCCGACGAACTTCTTCTGACTGACTCCCAGCAAGCTCCTGATCTTGTGATGACTTTAACGAGTAGCCGAGCCTTCTCGGTGATCTCCATGAACCTCCGATGATCTCTTCTGTGAACTTCCGAAAATTCCGACAAGTTCCCGATTTCCTCTCGGTTGGTTCCGGCAGCATCTCCGACGATTCTTCGGTCTCTTAAACGTCCATTGAACTTGACTCCGGTATTCTTGCTTTGTGTTTTCTTGTTATCATAGTTAATCTTGCACACTTAACTCAATAATATGGATTAGATCAATTAACCCATCGATTGATTTTATCATCAAAATCTGAGATTCAACACATGTCGCCTATAGTCTCGCTTGGTTGCATTCGAAAAAGCTCAAAATCATGCAATAAAATGTTAACTTTTGAGTCTTTGACTCTACTAGTTCCCTCGTGTATGATTTCAAGTGTTCACCAAATATCAAAAGTCGTTTCACACATCGAAACGTGATTAAATTCGTTTTTGTCAAGTGCACAAAACAAGGCATTCATAGCCTTTGCGATTAAAGAAAAATACTTCTTCTCCAAATCCAACCATTCGTTCATCAGTTTAGAGGGAAGTTGAAAACTATTTTCAACAATATTCCATAAATCCAAATTCATAGAAATCAAGAAAACTCACATTCAAGTTTTCTAGTAAGTGTAGTCCAATCCGTTAAACAACGGTGGACGAACAACCGATAAGCCCTCTTGAAAGCCATGAAGAGCCATTTCTCTCGGGTGTAAATCCGAAATGAGAAATACCAGGCTCTGATACCAATTGTTATGATCAGGAGCACCAAGAGGGGGGGGGGGGGTGAATTAGTACAGCGGAAAACTTTCGGCAATTAAAACTGCGTTCGTACGATAAAAGCGATTTCGATAGAAAAGCCAATTCGTAAATCACTTTAACTTGTGATCAAGCGAGATGCAGTTAAAGCGAATCTATGAAGGCAGTTTGCAGTTATGATGGAAATTAGAATGTAAGTGCAAATTGAAATATGATGTTCGTATGATAAAACTGATTTATGTCTAAACGCCGATTCGGAAAATACTGAACTTTGAAACACGATCGTAAATGCATAGAAGGTAGTAAGCTATTGAGGAGGTTTGCAGAAAACATAATATGCTCAAAGTAAATGCAAACCAGAGAGCACCGTAATTTTAGAGTGGTTCGGTCAATCTTGATCTACATCCACTTCTAGCTTCCTCCACCGACGAGGTCACCGACATCCACTAGAGGCCATCCTTCAATAGGCGAAGGCCAACCACCCTTTTACAGTTTCACTCATTTTGATAGGCTTAGGAGATAACCCTTACAAACTTTTCTCTCCTCTCTTGAAAGATCAGAACTTGGAAGAAAAGAGGGATGAGAACTTCTAGACTTTACAACACTTTTGAGCTCTAAAATCACAAAGTAAGATCAAGCTTTCGGTGCCTTTGGATTACCCTTTCAGCAAACTTTACAACACTTTTGAGCTCTAAAATCACAAAGTAAGATCAAGCTTTCGGTGCCTTTGGATTACCCTTTCATTGCTGAAAGGGTGGGGTATTTATAGGCCCCAACCCAATTTGAATTTCAAGCTCAAAATTGTCATATCTCAGAATTCCGTGGTCTGGCGGTTGCACCGCCTGACTGGGGCGGTTGCACCGCCTAGCAGAGCCCGAAGACTGAACCTCTGGGCGGTGCCACCTCCTGTCAGGGGCGGTTGCACCTCTTACCAGAGCTCGAAGACCGAGCTCAGGCGGTTGCACCTCTGTCAGAGGCGGTTGCACTACCCAGCTAGAGCTCGAAGTCTGAGCCCTGGGCGGTGCCACCGCCGACCCAAGCGGTGCCACCTCTGGCCAAGTAATCTAGGTCCGAATGGGCTAATCCATTCGGCCCAATTTGGGTCTTTCAAGGGCCCAATTACCCTAAGATTAAGTTAATGGGATCACCTCCCATTTCTAACTTAATCATCTAACTACGAATTTCTTAAGACATTTACTGCAACTTGCTCCGGTGCGTCAATCGCTTCTTCCAGCGAGTTTCCATCGATCATCCGATGAACCCTCGATGATGCTCCTGCGGACTTCCGGCAAACTCCAAGACTTGCGATGATCCACTTGGCAAGTTCCGACGAGCTTCTTTGGCAAGCTCCTGGACTTCTCGGATTTATTGCCGTAGAACCTCCGACGACCGTCCGAACTTCCGTCGAGCTCTCAAACTCCCAACGTGATCATAGTTTTTGACTTTGGCTCAACTCCTGCTGCATGTCTTACTTTCATCGTAGTTAATCCTGCACACTTAAAACAAAACTTTGATCGAGACAATTAATCCTAAGCAATTAACTAAGTTGTCCGGCATGTCATTGGTCCCTCGACGCTTCGTCCGATTCTTCGGTGCATCGTCCTCTCCTGCGGCCTATTGCCCAATCGACCAGTTGACTCCGTAACTCCGATATCCTTGGCGCAATACCTACTCTTCTTGGCCCGATGCCCAAGTCCACGGCCCGAAGTCTTCTATCGATACGTCGACCAATCCATCGGCCCGACGTCCAATCTTCTGATCTTGTATTTTTCCTGCTTTAATTGTCTCATCCTGATCGAAGCATCCTGCGTCACTGAAAACGAAAATTAAAACATAAACACAATTATCAATTGGTTTCATCATCAAAATACAAGATTCAACATTAACTGCATCTCGCTTGATCACAAGTTAAAGTGATTGACGAATCGGCTTTCTTACCGAAATCGCTTTTATCGTATGAACGCAGTTTTAATCATCGAAAGTTTTCCACTGCACTAATTCACACCCCCCCCCCCCCCACCCTCTCTTAGTGCTCTTGATCCTAACAATTGGTATCAGAGCGGGGTTAACTTTCAAATGGATTAAAACCCAAGAGAGATGGAATACGCCGGAAACCAAGAGGGCCACTCTATTACACGTTCACCCATATTCAATGGGACAGAATACACCTATTGGAAGACCCGAATGAGGATGTTCCTTATTTCAATGGATTTTGAACTTTGGAATCTTGTCGAAAATGAATTTTCGAAGTCTTCTCTTCCAATGATCGATTGGAATGAATTGGAGAAGAAGACTTTCGCTCTTAATGTAAAGGCTATGAATGTCTTATTTTGTGCGTATGATAAAAATGAGTTCAATCATGTTTCGGTTTGTGAAACCGCGTTTGATATTTAGCTTATATTCGAAGTGACTAACGAAGGCACAAGTAGAGTGAAAGAGTCAAAAATCAATCTTTTGATACATTCTTTTGAACTTTTTCGAATGAAACTGAGCGAGACTATTGGCGTTATGTACACCCGTTTCACGGATGTCGTCAATGGTCTAAAAGGACTTAGCAAAAGTTTTTCGGATTTTGAACTCGTAAATAAGATTCTAAGATCCCTTCCTAAGAGTTGGGACCCTAAAGTCACTGCTATTCAAGAGACTAAAGATTTAAATAACTTCCCTCTTAAAGAACTAATCGGGTCATTAATGACCTATGAAATGACTTGCAAGGCTCATGAAGAGCAAAAAGACATCCTTCCAAAGAATAAGAAGGATATGACACTTAGAACTTTAGATGACCACTTGAGAGAAAACTCAAGTGATGAGGACTGTGACGATGACTTGGCACTTCTAACAAGGAAATTCAAAAAATTCATTAAGAGAAATAAGTTTAAAAGTGACACAAAAAATAAACTTGAACCCAAAAAGGACTAAGTTATTTGCTACGAGTGCAAAAAGTCGGGACACTACAAAAGTGATTGTCCCCAAGCCAAGAAGAGAACATCAAAGAAGAAGGCGCTCAAAGCAACGTGGAATGAATCGAGCGCGTGCGAAGAAGAGGAGTCCAACACCGAGCAAGTTGCTCATTACGCCTTAATGACCATCGGAGAAAAGGTAACAAATTTAATTGATGCAGATTTATCATTTGATGAATTATTAAATACCTTCCATGACTTATTTGATGAATGCAAAACAATTAGTAGAAAATATAAATTGCTGAAAAATAAGCATGATAGTCTTGTTAGCAATTTTGATAAATTAAATTGGTTTCAAGTGTAACCTTGTCAACTCAATTAGGGGTCCATTGGGCCTGAGTTAGGACTGTTTTGGGCCTAGTGGAAAGCTCATTCAGTGACCCAAGGTTAAGTTGAACTACTTATGAGCTGAAAAAGTCAAGAGTATAATTTTCTAGGCTGTTAGGCGGTGGTATCACCAATTGTTGGTGTATCAGGCAGTGATACTGTTAGATTGGGCGGTGGTGTTAGGATCAAGTCAACACTAAAAGAGGTGGGTGAATTAGTGCTAACGATAAAAACATCGGTTTTAAAAAATTACATTCGATGAAAATCGATATCGGAAAGATGTTAACTTGAAATACATTTGTAAGCATAGTGAAAGTAAGAAATCAGTTTGCCATTAAGATGAAAGCTTAAAGTAAATGCAAACTAGATTTTTATAGTGGTTCGGTCATCATGATTTATATCCACTCCCGATTCCTTTTCACTCGAGGCCACCGGCTTCCATTACCGGTCTTCCTTCAACGGGCGAAGACCAACTACACTTTTATAATCTTTCTCCTTTTCACAGATTCAGGAGATAACCTTTACACCCCTCAAGGCAACCCTCACACACCTCTCTTATAACAACCTCTAAGCTCAAGGAGAAGGGAACTCAATTTTTTTAACACTTTTACAACTTAGAATTATTTCCCATTTCTACTTAATTCTTACATTTCCATGCAGGAATAGCGGGAGTATTTATAGATGCCAAATGACTTCAAAATTATGATGTATTGCATATGATGTGATTCATAACTAAAATTGCTTTAACATGAATTCAATTTAAATTCAAAGTTCTATCAATATGTCATATTGATAGGGGAAGTTAAGGTTAACTCCATCATCAATTGGTTGTCACCATCAAAAAGGAAGAAATTATTGAATCGAGAATTTTAATGATAAAACCAATTGATAAAGTTATGATATAATGTGTATTTGAGTGACATAGGACTAGCTTCGATCAGGAGAGACAAATTGATTAAAGCAGGAGGAATCGGTGGGCCGGAGTTGAAAATGTCAGAAGATTGGATGTCGAACCGAATGCTTTGTGCCGTGAATTTGGGCATCGGACCGAAGGATCGAACATTACGCCAAAGAGATCGGAAGTTGCATATACATAAATATATATATATATACATATACATATATGTATATATATATATATATGCATATATATGTATATATATATACATATATATACATATATATATATATAAACATATATATATATATATACGTATACATATATATGTATACGTATCCATATACATATATATATGTATTTGTATACATATATATATATATATTTATATACACATATATACATATATATACATGTATATATATATGTATACATATATATATATATATACATGTTTATATATATATATATATACATGTTTATATATATATATATATATATATATATATATATATATATATATATATACATATTTATATATATATATATATAGCATTTTTTTCTTTTGAGGAAAAGCTCATGAACGGTCTTTTTTTAAATAGCAGGAACTCTTGTTGGAAAAGAAGATTGATATTTTTTTTTTTTTGGGTTGCTATTGACAAGTTATAATTATAATAAAATATTTTTTCTATTTATAGTATCTCAATTTCCAATCTTATCCTTTTGCTTTTTTACAACTTCAATCAACCTTCTCTACCCCACCCTCTCAACCTTCTCTCCCTCTCCTCTTTCACTTCTCTCTCCCCCATGCTTTTAGCCTCCAACCACTCATTTTCTTCTTCTCGTGACCCATAATCATTTGACATCTCTCTAACACTATTTACCATTTGTTGTTCAACGCTCATGGCTTGAAGAAAAGAAAAAGGAAAAAGTAAAAAGATATTTATGTTCATTTACAGAGGAGTATCCTCAAAATATTAAAAAATTTTAAAATAATATTATAAATAACAAAGAGGAGGTTGCCAATAAAAATCTTCTTGTAAAATACATAAATGAGGGGGCACGATCTAGAAAAATTCTAAACTTGGGACTTTCTCAAAAAATCATCCTCCCTAAATAATAAGATGCCAAACTTAAGGAGATCCTCCTCTTTTTTTAATCTCTATTCCATTTTACCTTTCCTTACTTATGAAGTACAATACACAAGAATAAAATTAAATCATGAACTGAAATGGTTCTTTCTTTAAATTTAAAATTTTATCAAATTTATTTTGACTTTAAAACGTCATGGCTGATTTATTTTAGAGTGAGAAATTAAATCTCTTTAACTACTAAGTGTTTTGGATTATATCACAATAACTTGATATTAATATTCAAATCTGGATCGAATAGGATGGAAATGATTATATCATACCCGAGAATTTTCTAGCAGATTAGGTAAATTTTAATTTGGTAGATAGGTACTTTAATATTTATAATTCTTTTTATACATAGATTTAGTTGTAAATTTTTGTTCTAAAGTAATAAAGTTACTCGTTGCCATAAATTAATTTAAGAGTTTTGGTAGGATCAAATATTGCAATATGAAATTAGGATTTCCTCTATTTAAGAGCTTCACCGTTCACTCTTGGTCTTCATCCCCTAACATTTGTTGTCTTCGAGAACTATACCAACTTTCTTCCTAGAGGTAATAAGGCAATGGATCTTATTTCTCTTTCTTTGGCAAGTCTCATAGTCCCACATCGGGAAAATCAGACTTGTTGTCTCGTCTTGGAACTATAAATAAGGGCCTGAGCTTTGATGTTAGACACACCACGAGAAGTACCACAGACACCACAAGAAGTACAGCAGGCATCACAAGAAAACCTGCTTATGGTTTGAAGTCTTCTTGTTTAGGAAGTTGAAGGTCTTCCGTGGATGTAGGTCAAAGTCAATTGACTGAACCACGTATATCTGGTGTTCTGGTGTTTTGTTTGTTCTTGTCGCTTTATTCTTTCCGCTTTATTGTCTTTGTTGTGTTGCCAAAATTATCCTTTGGTAAATATCCTGGGGCTAGCTCTAACAAACTGGTATCAGAGCCTGGTTCTGGGATCTTTTGGCAACAATGACAATATCAAAGATCGTTGTCGATCAAAGATCGTTGTCGAGAAATTCGACAGAAATGTCAACTTCGGCATGTGGCAACTCAAGATGGAGGCTATTCTGGTTCAAGACGGAGTTGATTTGGCACTTCAGGGTGCTGAGAACATTCCAGATGGTACGTCAAAGGAAGATCTTGCGGGTATGGATAAGAAGGCCCGATCCAGCATCATTCTAAACCATCATTCTAAACCTCTCTGATGAGGTTTTACGGGAGGTAGCTACGGAGACTACGGCTAAGAGCATGTGGGACAAGCTTAAAGCTTTGTACATGAAGAGGACAGTGGAGAATCGTCTCTACTTGAAGCAGAAACTGTATATGCTTCGGATGATTGAAGGTACTTCTATACTCTCGCATCTTGATAAGTTTGATTCTTTGGTTATGGATTTGGAGAATATAGATGCAAAAATTGATGATGAGGATAAGGCTTTGTTACTCTTGTGTTCTCTTCCCCAATCTTTTAAGCATTTCCGTGATACTTTGATTTATGGAAAAGAAACAGTTTCTTATCAAGAAATTAAATCTGCACTGAAATCTAAGGAGCAGATAGACAGGAATATCACTGGGGAAAGTAGAGAGAATCAGGCTGAGGGTCTGGTTGTTAGGGGGAGAATGGATAAAAGAGAATTTGACAGTAGTAGATCTAAATCTAAATCTAAATCCAGACATAGAAATTTGGAATGCAGATATTGTCATAAAATGGGGCACATTAAATCTGATTGCTTTAAATTGAAAAATAAATTAAAGCAAAAGGAAAAATTTGTTGAGAAAACTATTGAATCCGCTGAAGCTAGTGTAGTATCTGATGAGAATTTTTGAAATATTTTCTTTGCTATTGATGACAGGACAAAGTCTAAAAATGAATGGATTTTAGATTCAGGTTGTTCTTATCACATGTGTCCCAATAGGGATTTGTTTTCCACATATGAATCTTGTAATGGTGGAATTGTTTTGATGGGCAATAATGCCGCATGTGATGTTGTTGGTAGAGGAACAATCCGAATTAAAATGCATGATGGTATTGTGAGGACGCTCACTAATGTTAGACATGTTCCTGATTTGAAAAAGAATCTTATCTCTTTAGGCACCCTAGAGGCCCTTGGGTGTAAATACACAACTGAAGGTGGAGTTATGAAAGTTTCTAGAAATGCCCTTGTTGTTATGAAAGCTTGTAGGTCTGGTAGCTTGTATCTGCAGGGAACTATTGTCACAGGTTCGGTTGCAGTTTCGTCATCATCATTGTCTGATTCTGACATCACCAAATTATGGCATATGTGTTTGGGTCATATGAGCGAAAAAGGTTTGAGCATATTGAGCAAAAGGGGTCTACTTTGCGAACAGAGTATTGGGCCATTGGACTTTTGTGAACACTGCATTTTTGGAAAGCAGAAAAGAGTCAGCTTCAGTTCTCCGGCAGTTCACAAAACGAAAGGTACTCTTGACTATATTCATTCAGACCTTTGGGGTCCAGCTCATGTTCAGTCTAAGGGTGGTGCTAGGTATATGTTGACTTTCATTGATGATTATTCCAGGAAAGTTTGGGTTTATTTTCTGAAGCATAAAAATGATGTTTTTCTAACATTTAAACAATGGAAGACTTTGATTGAGAAGCAAACAGGTAAACAGATTAAGCGGCTTCGAACAGATAATGGTATGGAATTTTGTGAAGGTGATTTTGAAGAATTCTGCAAAAATGAAGGAATCGTTCGGCATCGCACTGTTAGGATGACGCCTCAACAAAATGGTGTGGCCGAACGTATGAACAGAACACTCTTGGAGAGAGCAAGGTGTATGATCTCAAATGCAGGGTTGACAAAGGACTTTTGGGCAGAGGCGATTAATATGGCCTGTTACGTTGTCAACCGCGCTCCTTCTGCAGCACTTGACTTTAAAACTCCGGAGGAAGTTTGGTCAGGTACTCCTGCTGATTATTCTGATTTTAAAATTTTTGGGTGTCCAGCATACATGCATGTAAATGAAGGAAAATTAGAGCCTCGGGCTAAAAAGTGCATTTTCCTTGGGTATGCTTCTGGGGTGAAAGGATACATATTATGGTGTCCTGATCCCAAATCCCCAAAATTTATAATCAGTAGAGATGTTACTTTTGATGAATTATCTATGCTATCTTCTAAAGAGGAATCTACTAGTTGTACAAATGATAGTGCGCAAAAGCAGGTGGAGCTTGAGATTGGGAGTTCAGATTCCTTTAAGTCGAACTCTTCTACTCAAAGAATGCCAGTAGGTGGTCCTGAGTCTACTAACGCAGATGATCTAGAGGAAGAGCAATATTCCATAGCCAAGGATAGATCACGGAGAGATATTCGACCACCACAAAGATATGCAAATTTGGTTGCATATGCTTTGTCTGTTGCAGAAGAAACAAGTGAAGTTGGTGAGCCTACTACCTATTCAGATGCAGTTTCTTTTGATAATTCCGCTAAGTGGTTGATTGCTAAGGGAAAGGTCCTTGTTCAGAAAATTCATATGAAGGATAATCCAACTGATAAGTTTGTGAAGCCTCTTCCGGTTTACAAGTTCAAGCAGTGCTTGGACTTGGTTGGTGTTCATTGTTAGTGATTGCCCGTTGGGGCTTTTGTGAAGAAGGTGGAGCAAGTTTTGTTGGGACATGCCAAGGTGGAGATTTGTTAGTTTGGCAAGTCCCATAGTCCCACATCGGGAAAATCAGACTTGTTGTCTCGTCTTGGAACTATAAATAAGGGCCTGAGCTTTGATGTTAGACACACCACGAGAAGTACCACAGACACCACAAGAAGTACAGCAGGCATCACAAGAAAACCTGCTTATGGTTTGAAGTCTTCTTGTTTAGGAAGCTGAAGGTGTTTTATGGTCTAGGAACATTTCCTAAGGCATTTGTAAGTGTCCCTCTTTTATAGTAGTAATTTGCTCCTCTTTCTTCCGTGGATGTAGGTCAAAGTCAATTGACCGAACCACGTATATCTGGTGTTCTGGTGTTTTGTTTGTTCTTGTCGCTTTATTCTTTCCGCTTTATTGTCTTTGTTGTGTTGTCAAAATTATCTTTTGGTAAATATCCTGGGGCTAGCTCTAACATTTTGCGTGATGCATGATAATATAGAGATTTTTTTTATATGATCTGTGAATCTATGATTTGATCAAAACTCTCTTAAAAGTATCAATTAGCTTAGTTGATAAAGATTCTAATATTATATCATAATGCCTTGAGCTCGAATCCCATTTTTGCTAAATACCCTTTGCAAAGAAAAGAAAAAAGAAAAACTCTTATGCAATAGGGTACTAAGCCGACTGAGATATTATAAGGAACCAACATCGATGCTAGTTCAATTGATTAATTAATCAATAGTTTAGACAAGAAGAAAGTGAGATTCAATTTATTATCTTGAAGATTAAAATTGGTGTAAATTTATAAATTTTATAAATAAGATTATAATGTTATAACATATTAGCTTTGTTTCAATGATCTAACAACATTATTTATGTCTATATAGTCTTGTACTACCTCATGGGTAACTATCTTAAGTACAAGTCTAGTGCTTATGAAAATATATGTGTATAATAATTGACATCAAATATATATAAGTGATTATTGTATATTTATACATTTCTAAGTATAGCTCGTCGTGGTTTACTTACCTTGAGAAATGATAGATAATAAATTAGTAAGAGTTATACTTGATAGTAATTATAATAAAAGTTTATTTTCACGAATACTAGATCTACTTAGAGAAATATAATCATATTCGAACTAGTCTAACATATGGTAATTCCATAGTTTTGGATCTCGGGACAAATAAATAAATAAATAACGATAAAAGATGAAGAGCCTAAAATGACAAAGCCTGACTCTGTCTTTTTTTTTTTTTTTCTTCTTCTTCTTCAAGATAGAGGTAATAAGATAGTAAGAGTTATACTTAATTATAGCCATAATAAAAGTTGATTTTCATGAGTACTAAATATAAGTTTTTTTACTTTAGAGACTATGAATTATGCTATTGAGAGAAATATGATTATAGTCCAAATAGCCTAATATATGGTCATTCCGTGAATTATTATGTTTTAGAACTTGGAATAGATAAATAAATAAATAACGATAAAGGATGATGAGCCTAAAATGATTGTCACATACCTTGACAATATTTTCTTCTTCAAGATGAAGGTACTAAGATAGCAAGAGTTATAATTGATAGTAGCCATAATAAAAGTTGATTTTCTTTAGATGATTATAAACTATGCTATTGAGAGAAATATGACTATAATTGATAGTAGTCATAATAAAAATTGATTTTCATGAATACGATCTAAGTTTTTACTCAGATGTTTATAAACTATGCTATTCAGAGAAATATGATCTCTATCGAACTAGCCTAACATAGGATCATTATCTCGAGATGGATAAATAAATAAATCAACCATAAAGGATTAAGAGCTTAAAATTATTGTAGTTTGAGATGTCCTTGGACAAACATGAAGTAGTTCACCATCTCCTGCTTCCGGTGCAACAAGATATCTCAAATTTGGTGTTGACCATCACAAAAGGAAGCATAGCAAGGAACTCACATCACAAAAGAAGTCAAAATCAATCATATGACTCCCAAAGTAGTCAAAAGCACTAAATACACGCTACTATATATTTTTTTGGGTTAGCTTAGCAACATCAGACATTACTCGAGAGCTATGCAGTGACGGTAACACGACGACCGTCCCACCAACTACGTTGAGGTGGTCGTTTGAACTCCCACCACCGCTCTTACTTGCCCCAACTCTCAGTATCCACCCACCACGACAAGGAACTCCCACCCCTCATCGTATCAACTCCTCCTCAAGCAAGCCAACTCCTTTGTCTTATAACCCTCATCTTCTTGTCCCTCCGGTGATCAGCCATGGCTGCGAAGAAGCTCTCCTGGTGCTGTGCGTTGCTTCTGATGGTCCTACTCGTTTCGAGCTGCCGGAACTACGTCGACGAAGGCGGCGACGTCGACGCACCTCTTTGGGCGTCTCGTGGATCCAGCGACCAGCCTTGCGACGAGATATACGTGGTGAGGGACGGAGAGACGCTGCAGACAATAAGCGAGAAGTGCGACGATCCCTACATACTGGAGGAGAACCCTCACATCCAAGACTTCGATGATGTGTACCCAGGTCTGGTCCTCAAGATCACTCCTTTTGGTGGAAACCGGTAGCTCTTGGAAGCGCATGGATGCATCACTCCACTTCTTCTTGTAATGTAATGTGTTGTAATATGAAACTTCATCAGATCTCTACTGTGAATAAGCTACAGATTTGATGCAATAAACTTATTTTGCTAAAGTTTTTATCCACAGAATATGCAGCGAACAATACTTTTTTTTCTTTAGTTTTTCCAAATTTGTTGATTAATTTGGGTTCCATATTCTTTTTATATAAAAATGCACAATTTTTTCTTCCAAATGAAAATTTGAGCATTTGAATATAGCAGTGTGTATCTGAGACCTTCCCAGAAGCCCAAAGAACCTTTTCTTTTTTTAGTAATAATATTAAAATATCTTTTTTATTAAATAAAATATAAATTTAAAATGTATTAAAATTGAAATAAAAAATTTAAAAAATGAATCCCCATATGTATAAGAACTGTCGCATATTCTTCGATCTCGTACCAGCACAAGAGTGCACGTTAACTAATGTAGCAGAGGGAAAAGAAATGGATCAAATAGGTGTCCATTCCAATGCCTGCACCTGAATCTAACTCATCATGACTCAGATCAATTGCGTGCTTATGGGCCTCGGCCAACCCTCAGCTTTTTGACATGTTTTAGAAGGATAGGCTAAAAGATGAGGGGGCTTAAGTCCTTGAATTTGAGTTTTTTCCATTAAAAATATAATTATACTATTATATAAACAAATAATATTATTAGAAATTAAAATCTAATAATCATATATCAAATATTATGATTATATACCTTTGGATATTATTTATAAAATTTTATATAATCTAAAAGCACACTGTCGTTTGATCCAAAAAAATTAGTAATATCGATTTGTAAGAAAAAATAGACTCGTCATCTCTTTTTTTTCCTTATCTTTCATAAGACCTAGAATATGGACTAAGTAGAGATAAGAGAAGACCTATAATCTCTTAATAATATCATATCACACGTCATATATTGTCCCTTGAGAGAAGATCTATAATCTCTCAATAATATCATCCCACATCATGATTGAGTTCCTATGAGATCTTATTTATTTATAGACAAGAGCAAATAACTTAGAATAAATCATTAGAAGAGTCTCTTGTTAAAACCCTTGTGGATTCTAAGCTTGGGTTTGATCTCTTTAGGGGATCGACCTCCTTGGAACTCTATAGGGGTTCCTTCCTTCAGGGGGCTACTAAAATGATTCATCTATTCATTGAGAAAAAAGGATGAATATATGACTATTTATAGGGCTTATTGGATATCTAATAAGATAGGAGCTCCGACGGATATCTCATATTCGTACCTCTACTCATCTATGAGTCATATCTATCAGAACTACTTCTAGCTTAATGAATTATTATCTTCATAATAATTCACTCGACTCATCGACTATGGATGTACTAGCCTACTACGTCGTAGTTCCCAAATGATACAAAGGAATCTAATCTATTGGACCTATTTGTCTTTAGTTATCGTGTACCTATAGTCCCTCATCCATCTAGTATTCTAGAGACCGTATAGCTAGCGATTCTTGCTTCCGTTTGCAATGTGCAAGTTGCAAGTTTTACTTCTTGAGATAGGCAAGATAAGCATTTCTTGCTTTTGAGATGAGGAAACTAATAAGTTTTTGCTTCTTCTTGAAGTATGCAAACTAGCAAAATTTGCTCCCCCTATGTCATTGTCAAATAGAAGGGATGAATACAATTATAATTCTTTTCCCTTTTTATCAATATTCACAACATGACAAAGGTAAAGTATCAACCATATTTAAATATGTTTGTGCATCATTATAGTTTCAATATATAACATGCACAATTTTAAAACTTTACATATCATCCTTACTCTATGCATGATACTAAAAATAAATCAATCATCATATCATACATGATACTCATTAGCTAGCAAATTTATATCATTTTAGAGCATCAAAACAATTTCATGCATTCATATCATCACATGAAGAATATCAAGAAGAATTAGGTGATGCGATATACTTCAATAATACAAGGAATTATACAAAGATAAAAAATCATATCATGAAAGATGAGATCATGTGAATATCAAAAGACATTATTCATTTTGACAAATCTACTCTTGAATATTCAAAGAGAAATCTTAGGAGATTAAATAATAAAAGATATTCAAATAAAATTTTAAGTCATGAATTTCAAAAAAGATATTCTCTTTAGTAAATCACAAAATGAAACGTAGGAGAAAAAGATTTCAATTCATGCATAAGAAATCTTATGATTCATATAAAAAATCTCATCTTTAGTAAAATACCAAGAAAAATAGTAGGAGTACAAAGAAGAGATCTTGATTAAAAAAATATCTCAAGTAATTTTAAGAAATCAAGATAAAGCTCAGTCAAATTCAAATCGTCAAATCAAAATCATTTTCATGAGATTCTAAAAAAAATAGGTTAATTAGTTTCTCCTTTTTGAAAAGTCGATAAAGTAGAGATATTTTTCAAGAAGAAAGCTTTCTTCATTTTAGTGTTTCAATTCATAAGATTGATTTCATAGAAGCATGCCTTTTTCATTTATGCCAAATAAAAATATGCATCAATGTTTAGGATCGAAAAATAAGTTTCGTCATAAAAAACCATCCTTCTTATTTATAACCAAAAAAATAATTTTCATTGCGATAAAGATTAATAAGTCATGAATCACAAAAATCATCATGCATAATTTCACATTAAGCATGATATCAAACCTCTTAACATTTTCATTAAGACATCAATGATAGAACCCTTGCAGATTCTAAACTTGGGGTTGATCTCTTTAGGGGATCGACCTCCTTGGAACTCTATAGGGGTTCTTCCCTCCAAGTTGCTACTCAAAGGCTGTAGAAAAGATTCATCTATTGCTTAAGAAAAGAGAAGGAATACATTGCTATTTATAGGGCTTCTAAACCCTAACTCTTAATAGGACTCCTACTTAAGACTCTTACTTCTAACCAACTCCTAATAGGACTCTTACTCAAGACTCCTATTCCCTTACAACTCCTAATTCTTCTCTAAGAAAAAACCTCCTACATGAATGTCTCTCTTAATTAGGACTCTCCTAGCTAGAGTCCTAACATAATGTCTCTCTCAATTAGGACTCTCCTAGCTAGAGTCCTAATAGACCGCCCTCTTCAAATCAGCCTTGTCCTCAAGGCTGAGATTCCATGAACTCAGGGAACCGGGTCTTCAGCTCCTCATATGGTTCCCATGTGGCATCTTCAAGAGGTAGATTATTCCAATGCACTAGTACTTCAGTAGAGGGATGTCGGCGACGCATCACGATCCTGTGATCGAGGATGCTTGTGGTTAGGCTTGAATAACTCCATCCTCAGTTGTGTTGGGCAGTTGGATCTGGGGTGACTTGTGTTCTCCCAACTTGGGCTTTAGGCATGATACGTAGAAGACAGGGTGAATTTTGGCATCCTCAGGTAATTTAAGTTTGTATGCCACGGCTCCAATACGCTCCGTGATCTGATAGGGCCAATAAAAATGTGGGAATAGCTTCATGGAGGCTCGAGTGTTGATAGAGAGTTGCTTGTATGGTTGTAGGCGAAGATAAACCCAATCTCCCATTGAAAATTCTCTTTCACTTCGTCGTGTGTCGGCTTGCTGCTTCATTTTGGCTTGAGCGGTAGAGAGATTATCTTTTAACAGTTGTAAGAGTTTGTCCTATCAATCAATTCTTGGTCAACCTAATCTACCTTGGCCAAGCCAATTGCATACTTTGGAATCACAGGGGCTGGTCGACCATACAATGCTTTATAAGGGGCACATTTTGTAGATGAATGATATGTAGTATTATACCACTATTCGGCCTAGGGAAGCCATTTCGCCCACTCTTTTGGTCGGTCGCTAGCGAAACACCGGAGGTACGTCTCTAAGCACCTATTTACCACCTCTGTTTGGCCGTCAGTTTGTGGATGATACGCTGTGCTCATCTTGAGTTTGGTGCCTTGTAACTGAAATAACTCGGTCCAAAATTTACTAGTGAAGATCCTGTCACGATCACTTATAATGGACCTTGGCATCCCATGCAGTTTAACAATATTTTCTATGAAAATCTAGGTAATACTAGCAACAGTGTAGGGATTTCTCACAGCACAAAAATGAGCATATTTCGTAAGTCGATCAACCACCACGAGAATCGTGCTTTTACCTTTGGAAGATGGCAGCCCTTCAATGAAGTCCATGGAGATGTCAGTCCACACTGAGTCTGGTATGGGCAGTGGTTGTAGCTTCCCTGGATTTGCCACAGTTTCACCCTTGTGCTGTTGACATACATCACATTGTGCCATATATTCAGCAATAATTTTTTTCATCCCTCTCCAATAAAAAAATTTCTTCACTCTTTTGTAGGTTCTTAGGAATCCAGAGTGCCTTGCTGAAGGTATGGAGTGCATTTCATGCAAGATGATTGTGATGCAAGGGGAGTTAGGTATAAGCACAATGCGACCTTTGTAGCGTAGATCCCTTGAATCCCAGGTGTAGTGGGCTATTGCACTTGGATCCTCCTCCAATTTTTTTATGATGTTGCTGATCTCTGGATCCTTCTTCCAGTCTTCCATAATGTCCTCGAGGAGATCGGTGGTAGGAAGGGAGATGGCTGAAACCTTAGCTTGTTCAGGTAGCCGTGAGAGTGCATCTGTAACAACGTTTTCTTTCCCCTTTTTGTAAATAATTTCATAATCAAATCCAAGAAGTTTGGTTACCCATTTTTGCTGCTTTGGGGATGATATCCTTTGCTCCAAAAAGTACTTGAGGCTTTTATGGTCAGTTTTAATTTGAAATCGCCGGCCGATCAGGTAGGGTCTCCATCTCGTTATTGCGTGTACAATGGCAAGCATCTCCTTATCATATACTGACATGTTTTGATGGGAGGGAGATAATGCCTTGCTAGTGTATGCGAGTGGTCGACCATTTTGCATGAGAACGGCTCCAATTCTGACTCCAGATGCGTCGGCCTTAATGATGAAGGGTCTATTGAAATATGGTAGCGCAAGCACCGGCGTCGTTGTCATGGTTGCTTTAAGTTTGTCGAAGGCAATAGAGGCTTTGTCCGACCATTGAAAAGCATCTTTTTTTAGTAAAGAAGTGAGTGGTGCACTGATCTTCCCATAGTCCTTAACAAATTTTCGGTAGTAGCCCGTTAGTCTAAGGAACCCCGTAGTAATTTCACGTTTGTAGGTTTCGGCCAGCCTTGCATTTCCTCAATTTTTGTTGGGTCTACCGCCACTCCTTCTGATATTATATGTCCAAGGTACTCTACTTTTTGCTGGAGAAAGCTGCACTTTGGTTGCTTAACAAAAAGAGTATTCTCTCGAAGGATCATCAAAACAATCCATAAATGCTGAAAGTGAGTCTCAAGAGAAGGGCTATAAACGAGAATATCATCGAAAGATACCATCACAAATTTACGAAGAAAGCTCCGAAATATATCATTCATGAGACTTTGAAAGGTTGAAGGAGCATTAGTGAGTCCAAAAGGCATTACCAAGAATTCATAATGGCCATCATGTGTGCGAAATGCAGTTTTTGGAATGTCATCGTCACATACCCGAATTTGGTGATAACCGGATCGGAGGTTCAACTTCGTGAAGACTCGAGCTACTTTCAATTCATCAAGAAGTTCATCCACCACTGGTATTGGGTACTTGTCCTTGACGGTGATGTCATTTAAAGCTCGGTAGTCGATGCACATCCGCCAAGTTCCGTCCTTCTTGCGTACAAGTAGCACCGGTGAGGAATAGGGGCTGCAACTTGGCCGAATCACCCCTGTTTCAAGCATCTTCTTTACGATCTTTTCAATTTCATCTTTCTGGAGGTGAGGATATCGGTACGGTCGAGTGTTCGCTAGTGGCTTGCCCGAAAGGATTAGAATTCGATGGTCATGTTGCCGAGAAGGAAGAAGACCGCGCGGTTCAGCAAATATGTCGGCAAATTCAATAAGCAATTAGGCAAGATTTTGATCTTCAATTTCTATTTTCTTCTCTTCTGGTTGTGGCTGGAGATGCATCAAAAAGACACCATTTACCTTGTGCAAAACTTTCTCCATTCGTTGGGTTGAAACAGTGGTAACGTTGCTTCCGCGCTTCCCGCATAGGATGATCTGTTTGCCCTTACAGTAGAATTTCATAATTAATTTAGAAAAGTTCCAAGAGACATCACCTAGTGTAGTCAGTCATTCTATTCCAAGCACTGCCTCATAGTCATCGATTGGTAGGAGGAAGAAATCGGTGATAATTTCTTGGTCTTGCAGTAATAGTTTCACCTATGGGCATCTTTGGTCGCACTTTAGGATTCTACCATCGGCAACCTTTACATTGAACTTGCTGCAACCTTCAATATGCAGTGTCATCTGAGCAGCAACCTTACTATTCAGGAAGTTATTAGTGCTACCCATGTCGATGAGAACAGTGATCGGCTATTGTTTGAGAAGGCCTCCAACTTTCATCGTTTGCGAATTTGAGTAGCCGGCTAGTGCGTGTACCGTAATGTCGGTCGACTGTGGCTCTTCTTCCATATCTTCTTCTTCATGTTCAAGGCTCTCTTCTAGATATTCAATGACCTCTTCTTCTACTGGTTCAATCATAAGAAGTCTACCTTTTTTACAGCGATGCTCGCGGCTCCACGGCTCGTCGCAATGCCAACATAACCCCTTCGCAGATCGCTCCCGAAGTTCTTCTCTTGTTAACCTTTTCTGTGCAGGGACTCGGTTGATAGTAGGGGGGCTAAGGGCTTTAGTATTGTAGGTCGTGGAGTGATCCTAGTCCTCCGGGCTTCATGGTTCAATCGCTCCTCTTGAAGTCGTGCGAAAGAGATGGCTGCCATAAGCGTGTATGGTTGTGGCGCCTTAACTTCTCCCCGGATCTCCGGCTTTAAGCCCTCAATAAAGGTCCCCAATAGTTGTTTTTCAGACCAATCACGAGTTTGATTAGATAACCTTTCAAACCTGGTTTGGTACTCCTGAATGGTGGAGGTTTGTCGGATCTTTGCTAGTTGTCCGTCAATGTTCTCGTAATAAGTTGGTCCGAAGCGGATCAGTAGTCCTTCTTTGAATTGTCGCCATGAAAGGACTCCATAAGTGTGTTCAAACTAGTCAAACCATTGTATGGCATCCCCTTCAAGATGTATAGCTGCAATTTCCATCATGGATGTATCCGCAGTTTTATGGTACCGAAAATATCGCTCCGCGCGCGAGATCCAACCAATTGGGTCTCCTTCTTCCCATCTAGGGAAGTCCACTCTCATGCGCAAATAGTTGGGGTCTGTCATAGAGCCTCCCCTCTCTTGGAAGTCATCTCTTTGGGCATGATGTGATTGGTTAGAGCTCTCTCCTTGATGTGATTTCTTCGGGTGGTCGGCCCAAACTGAATTCGGTAAGGAGAGTCCGAATCTTATCCTCCATTCGTGCCTCAAAGGCTTCAAATTTAGCATTGATTGCCTCCTCAGATGCCATAGTATATTACTCCAAATATGTGATGTTAAGATATCTCTTTTGTTGATGGGTTAAAGGCATATATAGGTTTGATAGAAATCAGTGAAAGTTTGCTGTAGAATTGTGTTGTCTTGTAAGAGCAGAATTATCGTCGAAGAAACAGCGGTTTCTCAACGAAATCTCCACCAAAAATTTGAGAGATTTGAGGAGGGAATTGACAGTAATATCTTAGTTTATAAGACAGAGAAAATATAGTATCAAGATCAAACAAACAATGCTATGCGGCTGAAATTCTGCAATGTATCTTTCGTTATAGAGATGAAAACTTTCTGACGAAAAGTTTATGCAGCAATATAGGAACAATTTTTTTTTTTTTTAGATTTTCGGATAGGGATAACTAAATTACAGCAGTAGTAAGGTAGGAAACCAAAACCTGTTGCAATTCACGGGGAGATCAAAGGATGATCCGTGGTGGTGGAGATGACGACGGAATTTGGCAATGATCTCTTAAGCAATTGTGGGAATTGCTTTGGGCGGTTGTGGAGGGTTGATGGATGGCAATGGAAGGGCAGCGAGATGCCAAGAACACTGCTCTGATACCAGGTGATAGAACCCTTGCAGATTTGAAACTTGGGGTTGATCTCTTTAGGGGATCGACCTCCTTGGAACTCTATAGGGGTTCCTCCCTCTAAGTTGCTGCTCAAAGGCTGCAGAAAAGATTCATCTATTGCTTAAGAAAAGAGAAGGAATACATGGCTATTTATAGGGCTTCTAAACCCTAACTCCTAATATGACTCTTACTTAAGACTCTTACTTCTAACCAACTCCTAATAGGACTCCTGCTCAAGACTCCTATTCCCTTACAACTCCTAATTCTTCTCTAATAAAAAACCTCCTACATGAATGTCCCTCTCAATTAGGACTCTCCTAGCTAGAGTCCTAACAGAATGTCCCTCTCATTTAGGACTCTCCTAGCTAGAGTCCTAACAATCAAACATGGTTTCAATCAAAATCGGAAATCATCAAGATACGCATTATTTCTTCTCGAAAAACATACATAGGATTATCATTAGATTTAAATCTAACATTTTATTCTTTTAACATAAAACATGTAATTTTCATTATCATTTTCAAAATTACTAGCATGATTCTAATTTTTTAGCATTTTCATTACATTATTAAACATGTAAATTTCAATGAAAATAATTTTTCTAAAAATTAAAAAAATAACTCATGAAAAATATCAAGTAATTTTAAAGTAAACTAAGACGATTTTGATTACCTCTTCGTCGAAAGTTGTTAAGGCATAGTTTGCCACCTCGCCTTTGTTGATTTTCTCCTCATCTTTGAATGAGCTCGATTCATCCCAAAGTGCTTTCTTCTTCTTGCATTCATAGCAAGTAGTTACGTTCTTTTTAAGTTTAGTTTTGTTCTTCAATTCTTATTTCATGAACTTTTTAAATTTCATAGTGAGGAGTTCAAGTTCACCATCACTTGAGCTTATGCTCGAGTGGTCTTCGATTGTTCTAAGTCTGAAATCCTTCCTGTTCTTTGGAAGGTTGTTCTCAAGTTCGTTTTGTGCCACATTGGTCATTTCATAGGTCATTAAAGACCCAATTAGTTCTTCAAGTGAAAAAATATTTAAATCCTTTGTTTCTTGTATTGTGTTACTTTCGATTTCTAATTTTTAGAAAGAGATCTTAAGATCTTGTTAACGAGTTCAAAATTAGAAAAGTATTTGCCAAAAGTTTTAAACCATTAATGACATCTGTAAAACAAGTGTACATGTGAACAATGGTTTCGCTCGGCTTCATTCGAAATAGTTCAAAATCGTGCATTAAAAGATTGACTTTAGAATCTTTAACTCTAGTAGTGCCTTCGTGCGTGATTTCAAGAGTGTGCCAAATATCGAAAGTCTTTTCGCACATAGCAATTCGATTGAATTCTTTTTTATCTAAAGTATAAAATAGAGCATTTATAGCTCTAGAATTAAAAAAAAAGTATTCTTCTCCAAATCATTCCAATGGTTCATTGGAAAAGAAGACCTTTGAAAACCGCTTTTGACAGTATTCTATAAATTCAAATCCAACAAAAGCAAGAAAACTCTTATTCGAGTTTTTTAATATGTGTAGTCCGTCCCATTGAACATAGGAGGATGAATGAGAGAGTGACCCTCTTGAAAGCTAAAAAGAGTCATTTTCTATTTGGGTGTTAAAACAAATAAGAAAAACGTGGCTCTTGTCACGCCCCTCAAAAATATCGATGATATTTAAAATTTTCAACACAAACCAATCCAGGATCCAAACACACATTTGAGGACACTAAAAAACATTCTATCAAATTCACATCTATAAAACCTACAAATTTATAAACCCTATGCAATTCATAAACATACAACACATCGCTCGATGATTCATTAAATCTGAACTCAACTCATCAAAATAATAACCACAACATAAATTCACAAGTGGGGAATTCTATGCAGTCACCAAACCAACGTTTACCATAAGTTCATATCTTTACATGAATTTAATTTAACATTCCAAAATCCTAAACATGAGAGATCCTTTAACTTACACAAAATCCACAAGTTTAGATTCATCGTCAACATTTCATTAGATACAGAGTGGCTTATACAACAAATACATATATGCTAATAAAGATCTGCCCAAAATCTTCTAACTTTCCACTACCTCAGCCCAATCTTAACATTTAAGCAAGCGATACGCTATCCTGAAAAATTTATACAACAACGGGGTGAGCATAAAGAGCTCAGCAAGTGACTAACATATCCATGTCAAAAGAGGACAATTTTCAAAGAGATAAAGTTTCAAAATGCAAGACAGAATATATGAATTCATAGATGTAATATCATTAGGTGCAGAATCACAATTGTCATTTCAATTATACATATTTGGTTCATAACAGATGGGGCATAGAGTAATTGGAGCATATCAGTAACGAATGAAACGTTTTGGAGCATATCAATAACAAATGAAACATATCGGAGCTTATCAATGGCATATGAAATGTTCCGGAGTATATCAATAGCGTATGGAACATTTCGAAGCATATCAATAACAAATGAAACATATCGGAGCTTATCAATGGCATATGAAATGTTCCGGAGCATATCAACGGCATATGGAACATTTCAAAGCATATCAACAATGAATGAAACATTTCGGAGCATATAAATAACAAATGAAATGTTTCGGAGCTTATCAGTAGCGTATGAAATGTTCCAGAGCATATCAATGGCGTTTGGAACATTTCAGAGCATATCAATAACGAATACCAAACAGAAGCTCAAACGTCGTCTTTGACGTTGCATTCATATCATTCTTATCCAAAGCATGTACAGAAACACATAACCAAAGCTCTGGATATCATATCAAACATACAGAAGGTGCAATGGGACCGCAGACAGAATATGAATCATCCATTTCTGAATGACCACCAGACAGAAGTCTCCCACGTCTGGGAGCTCCATCCACCCACGTCTAGGTGAAGTCAGACGGGGGCCAGCAGAGCATCTCAGGCTCTATGCACATACCCTTTACCATTTCTGGCAAAAGTCCAGATAATCCCACAAACACCAGAGTACAAAAGGCGGTATGAACAATAAATAGCACATATCGGAAGCACATGCGGAACAACAAACGTACATGTGCCTTTTCGAATCAGTACGATGCAAGCAACAATCTCTCACAAATGTGTTCAGATTTGGAATGAAATGAAAGCAAGAGTATATACGGATTCCAAGCAATCATATATAGCTCAATTCAAAGAAGAAGGTTAGATGAATTCAATATCCAAAGGAATGAAACTAAAATAGGCACATATCGAAAGCAAATGCGGAACAATGGGATATATATGTGCCTATATGTATCAATGTGATATAGCATAAACATTACACAAAAGGATTCAAGAATGTAAATAATTTACAGACAAGATCAAACTAGAATTCAAGCACCAACATAAGCCTCAATTGAGCGAAAGGGACTGAATGGAATCTATTTCCAAATGAATGAAACATAATATGCGAAATCGACCAAAGCTCGATTTCTGACAGAATTCAAGAGACACATTGAACAAATACTTTAGATTATCAATTATGCTCCAATACCCTCAAGAAGGTTATTGTTGAAAGATATATCAATCTATTTTCTATTGAAATGAGTTTCGTACGAATCATGATTTCCAACAAGGAGTTACCTTTGATTTGGTAACACAAGGTCAAAAACACAATCACTGTTTTGCAAAATTCATATGGTCGGATTCAACAGATAATAAAGTAGGCATTTGAATTCCAAAATTTTCAAACTATATGTCAAAAGAAAGGTCTATAAGTCTAGTTTCGGACAAAGTCAGTTTGGTACAAATCAGAATTTCCAACAGGGACTTATAGATATTTTGGTATCGAAAGGTCAGAAATTTTGATCACTGTTCTGCAGCATCTATAGGCTCATTTGAAACAGATGTTTGGGTAAGTACTCGGTGTCCAAAATCTACAAAATCAGTGTCAAAAGAAAGATATAAGAGTCTAATTTCAAACAAACTAGGTTTTGCCTGAATCCACCTTTGGTGCTAAAAATTATAGCTGAAACAGTGTATAGGGGTCAGTTTACCGAAAAAAATTTCAGATCCTTGGTTTTTTGTCCAAAGAGAGAAATATCAGGTTCTAAGCATAAATATTTCAGAATCAATATAGGAACATAGACTAATACTTCTATAGGATGGGGTTAGAATACTTGCCTTTGAGAATTTTTGACCCTAAATGAGAAGCCCAATTTTTTCTTCTTCTTCTTTTCTTCTTCTTCTTTTTCTTCTTCTTCTTCTTTCTTTCTTTCTTTCCCTGATCATCCACGCAGCTGCCTTCTCTGCTTCCTTAAGAACGAAGGCAGAGAGGCTTAAATGGTGGGATTTGTCATTTTGTGCATTTTTCAGTTTAGTCCTTGTATTTATTATATTTACGATTAGGTCCTCAGGGTTTACATATAGGTCCTCAGATTTTTTTTTTTTAACAAATCCTCCAACTCTTATGAATAAGTTCTCAGATTCATACTTTGACTTTTTATCAAATTTAAAATAGATACTTACATTACAATTAGAAACTTATACGAAAATTCAGAAATGAGGGATGTTACAGCTCTGATACCAACTATTAGGAACGAGTCGACACTAAGAGGGAGGGGAGAGGGGGTGTTAGGATCAAGAGCGACACTAAGAGGGAGGGGGGGTGTGTGAATTAGTGCAGCAGAAAACTTTCACAATTTTAAAAAATTGTTCGTTTTATTTAAAACTGATTCCGATGAAAATGGTTTTGATTCAATATGTTTCGGAGGGAAGTTGAACTTGAAAGCTTTTGTAAAAGTGCAAGAGAAGGTTAAGGAGGTTTACATTAAAGTAAATTGCATAAAGTAAATGTAAACCGAGTTTTAGAGTGGTTCGGTCAATGTGACCTACATCCACTTTCGGATTCCTCCTCCGACGAGGTCACCGACATCCACTAAAGGCCTTCCTTCAATAGGTGAAGACCAATCACCTCTTTACAACGCTTTCTCCTTTTCACGGGTTTAGGAGAGAACCCTTACAAGTCTCACACCTCTTTTGAATGATTTCAAAACTTAGAAAGGGAGGAGGAGGACTCTAGTACTTATTTATAATAATTTTACACCCCAATAACTCAAGATTATCTCAATGCTTTCGTGCCTTTTCATGCAGGAAAGGGTGGGATTTTTATATGCCTCAAATAACTTTAAAAAAGGAGTCAAAAAATGTATAATCCCATATTTCTAGGGTCCTGGTGGTACCACCGCCATTATTGGGCGGTACTACCGCCTGACACCTGACACTGGGTGGTATTACCACTCAGTCTGGGTGGTAGCACCACCTGACAGAGCTCGGAGACTGAGCTATGACGGTACCACTGCTTGACAAGGGCGGTACCACCGCTGGCATCATTAATTGCCGGTGGTACCACCGCCTAGAATTCCTAGGAGATCGAGTCTCCTAGGCGGTGCCACCATTGGCTAGGAATTCAAGGTCCTGGTTGGGCCTTGAATCCGACCCAAACGAGCCCAACTTAGGGCTCAATTGGCCCCTAATTAAGTTAGTGAGATTATCTCCCAATCTTAACTTAATTTATGCTCTAACTACGATAATTAAGACATTATTGCTACACTTCATGTTCTGGCGCGTCAATTGCTCTTCCGGCGAGCTTCCGACGTACTTCCGGCGAACAACCAACGAACTCTCAACAATGCTCCGGCGAACTCCCAACAAGCTCTCGGACTTTATGACGATCTTCTTGACGAGCTTTGATGAGTTTCTTTGGCAAGCTCCTGGACTTCTCGGTTGGTTCCAGTAGAACTTCCGACGAACGTCCAGACTTCCGGCGAACTCTCGAACTCCCAATAAGATCTCGATCTTGACTCCGGCAATACATGCTTTATGTCTTATTGGTATCGTAGTTAATCCTGCATACTTTTCTTAACATATAGATTAGATCAAACAATTTACAATTGACTTCATCATCAAAATCCAAGATTCAACAATCTCCCCCTTTTTGATGATGACAATCAATTGATGATGGAGTTAACCTTAACTCCCCCTATCTATATGTCATACTTAAGAAAAGACATTCTTGAATTCAATGCCTTTGAATTCAAGAATCAAACCGATAAGTTAAATTCATTAAACTTATCAATATGCATATCATGATTCCTATCATGATCTAACATTTTCAAAATGATGTCAAGGAATGACATCCATTTTTAATTTTTGATATTTCAAATATGAAGGATGACAAACATAGAAATTCATCATTCTATGGAAAGATATCAATTGTAAAATTACAAGTTAAACTCTAGATATCTTATCATATTGAAGGAAATTTATCAAGCAAACATTTCAAGTATATATGATGAAATACATTGCATACATTTATCATCAATTTATCATATTTTGATATTATTTCTCCCCCTTTGTCATCAACAAAAAGAAGAATAATTCAACAATGCAAGTGTGGTAAAAATTCATGCCACATTTCAAATTGTAAAAAATTCATACCAATCATATTTCAAGCATTCATAACATAGTATCATTCAAAAGTTCTCAACATTAAAAGTTATAATTATTAAAGAGATAGCTTCCTTCAACTTCTCCCCCTTTTTTTCATCAAAACTTTGCATGAAGAAGGAAAGAAGGAGAAAATCCATTAAGAATCAACTTTGTGAAATGATTTGAATCAAGTTACAAATGATAAAAGAGTTTTATTAAATCATGCTTCAATTTTCATAAGTATCAAGATATTCATATGAAATTAAATCCTCACTCTTGCAAGTGTTCATCTTATAAAAAAGAATCATAAAAATTCTTCCTTCATTAAGAAAGAATTCATGTGAAAGAATCGTCATATGAAGGATAAAAGAAATTCCGTGAATAAGCCTTCATAATGAGAGGATCATCACATCAAATCCATTCCTTAATAAAAATTCACAAGAGATAAATCCGAGAGATACATTTGTCAATGAAATCCATGAAGTGATTGAGTGTATCAAAAATGATGGAGCAAGGGTATGAAGTAAACATGATATAACATAATCTCATGAAAGCTCCATTCAAGAAATTCGTAAAGATAGTCCAAAAAAGATATACATTTCTCATGCATTCGGACAAATTTAACATTCCTAACTCCACAATTGATCATCAAATAATGCACCAACAATTAAATATATCAAGAAATTTATCTATTCATAAGATATATCAAGTCTAATTCTTAGAGTGATATATTCATTAAAGTAAGCTTATAATTTAACCATCAAGGTAGTTAACGCAGAATTTTACTATCAAAGTAAGTAGTATTTTAAGCATCACAGCACAACATTGTGATCATCAAAGTAAGTATCATTTTAAGTTTCAACATTAAGGTAAATAACATAGGATTACAACATAACAAAGGGGAATTGTATCCACTTTTCCCAAATACATACATAGCTTATTTAGATGGTGGAAAGATAAAATGTCTAAACAAGGTATCAAACAGTCGATGAATCTTCTGCAACTCAGTTAAGATTTGATCTTGGCGTTGTTCAAGTCGATCTTGTCATTACTCAAAACGATCCATCTGAATCCCTATATCTTCGATAGATGAGGGAGGTACTTGCTCTACTAGAGGTGATTCCTCAAAGGGACCAGTTGGAGGCGATTGATTACCCATAAAGATTGGTGTTTCAGGTTCTGGTTCAGGTTAGAGGGGATAAGGCCTTCTAGGCAGTCTAGTCTATATATCATTTCTGAGTGTACATCTCAACCGTCGGAGTAGGTTTCTGTTTATTATACTAAATCTATCTAGTTTTATAATTTCTTTGTTTGGTAGAATAGCAATATCATAGGCATGGAGTAGTCTTGTGATTAAGCTACCATATGGAAGCATCATGTCCCCTTTTGACAATTCAATCATGTTCTGTTGGATTAGGTAACTAAAACAATTGTTATGCCCCTTCATAATCTAATACATGGTACCTAATTCCATTTGGCTTACTTCATCATTATGATATTGTTTTAGGAGAATGATACTTATCAATATGTGATGAAGCATTTTGGTGCTTAAAGGTAGTAAGTGTTCGTAACTTTTTGGAAGAATGGTTAAGTTAGGATTACCAAAAATTGTTCCTAAGGCATCAACATAGGTAGTCCAACCGATTCTTCATCCCATTGTCCTCTAAAATAACACCCTATTTCTTTTACCGGAATTCCTATGGTGTTACAAATTGATCTATCTATAATGGTTATATGATGTCCTAATAGATAGGTAGATACCATTTCTTCTTTATCTACATATAAATTGTTGTAGAATAGCCTAACAAGTCCAGGGTAAATAGGTTCACTAATTTGAAGAATTTGGAGAATGTTTAGATTAACAAACCATTGAATAGGTTCCAAATTAATTAATTCATCTAAATCAACATATTTACCCTTATGAATATGTCTAAACTCTATTGATGGAAATTTTAGGGTATTTTGATTAGAACTAAAAAGTAGGGAGTCATAATTTTCATCTAATCTCCTCTTCCCTTTGTCCCTAAAGGATCTTCAAGAAGCCATGAGTCTAAACACATAAATGTTGAGAGAACTATACATAAGAGGCAAGATCTATTAATAAATTGAGAGAAGAGGTTTGAGAATTACCTTTGTAGTAACCTTCTTGAAAGGTTGAGATTGATCCTTGAATTTGAAGAAGAGGAGGGTTTCCTTGAGTTTCTAGAGGAGGATCAAGAAGAATGAGGGGTGGAGAGGTGTTTAGAGGTGTGAGGAGGGGCTTAGGGTCGGTTCTACCACCGGGCCTTAGTGCCTTTTTATAGGGCAGAGGTTGTGGGTGGTGGCACCGCTAGCTGGGCGGTGTTACCGCCTACCACCCGAGACAACAGGCGGTGCTACCGCCAGCTAGGCGGTGCCACTGCCTACGGGTAGTGAGCACTGCTCACATTGGTATGGTCCTATCACAGGTGATTCCAATTTTGCAAAAAATTTGTTTGTGAAGCACACAACCTTATTTACATCATCATGTAAAAATTCATATTATAAGAGAAGATTCGTGTTGAAGATTGTACATGTTGAATCTCGGATTTTGATGATGAAGTCAATTGTCATTTGGTTATCTAATCTCTATGTTGAGATAAGTGTGCAGGATTAACTACGATAGCAGTAAGACATGCTGCAGGTGTTAAGCCGGAGTTAAGTCCAAGATCACGTTAGGGGTTCGAGAGTTCGTCGGAAGTCCGGACAATCGTCGGAGGTTCTACGGGAATAATCCGAGAAGTCCAAGAGCTTGCCAAAGAAGCTTGTCGGAACTCGCCAAGAGGATCGTCGCAAGTCCAGGAGTTTGCTGGGACTCCATCGGAGCATCGTCGAGGGTTTGTCGGATATTTACTGGAAGTTCGCCGAAAGCTCGTAGGAAGAAGCAATTGATGCACTAGAACATGATCTACAGTACTGATGTCTTAATTATCATAGTTAGCATGTAGATTAAGTTAAGATTGGGAAGTGATCTCATTAACTTAATATGGGGTCCAACTAGGCCCTTGACAAACCCAAATTGGGCCGAATGGATTAGCCCATTCAGACTCAGAATTCCTGGCCGACGGTGGCACCTCCTAGGAGACTCGGTCTCCTAGGAGTTATAGGCGGTAGTACCACCCCTGTCAGTTGGTGGTACCGCCTGAGCTCAGTCTCTGAGTGATGTCAGGTGGTAGTACCGCCCAGATTGAGCGGTAGTACCGCTCAGTGATAGATGACAGGCGGTAGTACCACCCAGTTATGGCGGTGGTACCGTCAGGACACCGGAAATCCAGGAATGGACACTTTTGAGCTCCGAATTCAAAGTGATTGGGGCCTATATAAACCCCACCCTTTTCTGCATGAAAGGAAACCAAAAGCTTGCTTTTATTTGAGTATTTGAGAGCTTAAAAGTATTGTAAAAGGCTAGAGTTCCTCTCCTTCTTTTCTTTATAAGTCTTGATCATTCAATAGAGTGAAAACTTGTAAGGGTTGTCTCCTAAGCCCATCAAAAGAAGAAAAGTTGTAACAGGGTGGTTGGCCTTCGCCTATTGAAGGAAGGCCTCTAGTGGACGTTGATGACCTCATCAGAGAAGGAAGCCAAAAGTGGATGTAGGTCAAGATTGACCGAACCACTCTAAATCTCGGTTTGCATTTAGATTATGTTCTTTATCTTAACTGTATACCACCTCTATTACTTTACATCAACTATACTTCCGTTTGCTCTCAAGTTAAAGATCTTTCTGAAATGGTTTTCGTACGAAGTCGTTTTGAACCGACAAAAGTTTTTCGCTACACTAATTCACCCCCCCCCCCCCCGCTCAGTGCTCTTGATCTTAACAATTGGTATCAGAGCGGGTTCACTCTCGGTTGGATTAAAACCCAAGAGAGATGGCATATGCCGGAAACCAAGAGGGTCACTCTAATACACGTCCGCCCATGTTCAATGGGATGACGGACTACACCTATTGGAAGACCCGAATGAGGATCTTTCTTATTTCCATGGATTTTGAACTTTAGAATATTATTGAAAATGGATTTTCAAAGTCTTCTCTTCTAATGATCAATTGTAATGAATTGGAGAAGAAGACTTTCACTCTAAATGCAAAGGCTATGAATGTCTTATTTTGTGCACTTGATGAAAATGAGTTCAATTGTGTTTCGATTTGTGAAACTATATTTGATATTTGGCATACACTCGAAGTAACTCATAAAGGCACAAGTAGAGTGAAATAGTCAAAAAGCAATCTTTTAGTACATTCTTATGAACTTTTTCGAATGAAACCGAGCAAGACCATAGGTGCAATGTACACCCGTTTCACGGATGTTCTCAATGGTCTAAAAGGACTTGATAAAAGTTTTTCAGATTTCGAGCTCGTTAATAAAATTCTAAGATCCCTTCCAAAGAGTTGGGACCCTAAAGTCACTACTATTCAAGAGGCTAAAGATTTAAACAACTTCCCTCTTGAAGAATTAATCGGGTCATTAATGACCTATGAAATGACTTGCAAAGCTTATGAAGAGCATGAGGACACCCTTCCAAAGAATAGGAAGAATATGACACTTAGAACTCAAGAAGACCACTTAAGAGAAAACTCAAGTGATGAGGAATTTGTTGATGACTTGGCAATTCTAACAAGGAAATTTAAAAAATTTATTAAAAGAAATAAATTTAAAAATGACACTAAAAATAAATTTGAACCCAAAAAGGACCATGTTATTTGCTACGAATGTAAGAAACCGGGACACTATAAAAGTGATTGTCCCCAAGCCAAGAAGAGAACACCAAAGAAGAAGGCACTCAAAGCAACGTGGGATGACTCAAGCGTATCCGAAGAAGAGGAGTCCAACAAGAGCAAGTTGCTCATTATGCACTCATGGCCATTGGAGAGGAGGTATCAAATTTAATTGATGTAGATTTATCATTTGATGAATTATTAAATGCTTTCCATGATTTATTTGATGAATGCAAAACAATTAATAGAAAATATAAATTATTAAAAAAGAAGCATGATATTCTTGTTAGTAATTTTGATAAATTAAAAATTGAACATAATGATAGTTTAGTTCCATATACGAAATGCCATGACTTAGAAGTACTCCAAAAGAAGAACTTGCTACTTAAGGACACCTTGAAAAAATTCAAGGTTGGTAGCAAGTCCTTGAACATGATCCTTACCAATAAGGGTCACGTTCCTAAAAGAAGTGGAATCGGATTTGTGAGAAGCTCTCACCAAAATCCAACCACTTTCATTAAAGGCCCTATCTTGCATGTTTCGCACCAAAACAAGTGTAACTTTTGTTGCAAACATGGACATAGGACTTATCATTGTCCATTCAAGAAGATTAGTCCTAACAAATTGATTTGGGTTCCTAAAGGAATCGTAATAAATTTCATGCAACATGATAAATAATTTAGATCAGTTTATGAGGCACCCAAGATTAAATGGATACCTAAAAATCATCCTTTTTTGTAGAAACATATATCACTACAAGCTAGGAGTAAAAGATGGTACCTTGATAGTGGATGCTCAAGGCATATGACCGAAGATCCATCTCAATTCTCTAAGCTCACTAGCATAGACGAAGGCTATGTCACCTTCGGAGACAGCAACAAGGGTAAAATCATTGGCAAAGGAACCATAGGTAATAAATCCAACTTCTTTATTGAAGATATTTTGTTAGTTGATGGTTTAAAACATAACCTCTTAAGCATTAGTCAATTATTTGATAAAGAATATATTGTTAAATTCGAATCTAATGCTTGCGTTATTAAAAAACCATACAAGAACATATCTAAGATTGCATTAAAATAAAATAATGTATACACTATTGACATCAATGATCTTTGCAATGAAATATGTTTTTCGATTTTGAATGACGATGCTTGGCTTTGGCATAAGAGATTAGGTCATGCTAGCATGAAATTAATCACCCAAATTTCATCCAAAGAACTTATAAGAGGAATTCCTCATATCAAGTTCATCAAAAATAATGTGTGTGATGCTTGTCAATTAGGAAAACAAACAAAAGGTAGCTTCAAACCTAAGAATCAAATAAGTACCTCTAGACCATTGCAATTGATCCATATGGACTTATTCGGACCAATTTCTACATTAAGCCTAGGAGGTAGCAAATACACTTTTGTTATTGTAGATGATTATAGTAGATACACATGGACTTATTTCTTAAAACACAAAAGTGAATGCTTTAGATATTTCACTAAGTTTTATAAAATTGTTCAAAATGAAAAGGGTGTCATGATTTCATCAATTCGAAGTGATCACGGTCGTGAATTTCAAAACCATAATTTTCAAGAATTTTATGAATCTAATGGATACAACCACAACTTCTCTACTCCAAGAAATCCTTTACAAAATGGAGTAGTAGAAAGAAATGATAGAAATTTACAAGAAATTGTAAGAACCATGTTGAATGAACATACTCTACCCAAATATTTTTGGGCCAAAGCCGTAAACACGACATGCTATGTTATAAATAGAATTCTAGTAAGACCCTTACTCACCAAAACCCCTTATGAGTTGTGGAACAACAAAAAACCCAATGTTTCATATTTTAAAGTTTTTGGGTGTAAGTGTTTTAAATTGACTGAAAAAGATGCCTTAGGAAAATTTGATGCTAAATCCGATGAAGGAATTTTTCTTGGTTATTCCTCGATTTCTAAAGCATTTCATATCTTCAATAAAAGAACCTTAATTATAGAAGAATCTGTTCATGTTATTTTCAATGAGATTTCCGAAATCAAGAAAAACGATTTTGATGATGATGTTAATTTTGATTCCTTGAATTTAAATGAAACCCCTTTTTCAACTAGCAACTTGGATGAATCCACTTTCGAAATATCCTTACCTAAGGATTGGAAGTATATAGATGCTCATCCTAAGGAGCTAATCATAGGAGACATATCTAAGGGGGTTTAAACATGTTCTTCTCTTAAATTTTTTGTGCAAACACCGCTTTTCTCTCCCAAATTGAACCTAAATGTGTTGATGAAGCCATGAAAGATGATTCATAGATTATCGCAATGCAAGATAAGTTAAATCAATTTATGAGAAATGAGGTGTGGAAGCTTATTCCTAGGCCAAATGACCATTTAGTTATTGGTACTAAATGGGTCTTTAAAAATAAGCAAGATGAATATGGTATCGTGGTTAGAAACAAGGTTAGATTAGTGGCCAAAGGTTTCAACCAAGAAGAAGGTATCGATTACGAAGAAACCTTTGCTCCTGTGGCTCGATTAGAAGTCATAAGGATGCTCCTTATCTATGCTAATAATAATAATTTTAAGTTGTTTCAAATGGATGTTAAAAGTGTTTTTCTTAATGGCTTTATTTCCGAAGAAGTTTCTATTGAACAACCTCCCGGATTTGAAAATAATAGTGTCCCTAATCATGTGTTTAAATTAACTAAAGCTCTCTATGGTTTAAAACAAGCCAAAAGGGCTTGGTATGAGAGACTTAGCTCTTTTCTTATTGAAAATAATTTCTTTAAAGGCAAGGTCGATACTACATTGTTTATCAAAAATGTTGAAAATAATTTTCTCATTGTTCAGATTTATGTTGATGATGTTGAATCTCGTATTTTGATGATGAAACTCCTTGATATATGTTTATGATTTAATATGCGTTTTGAGTGACGCAGGATGCTTTGATCAGGATGAGACAATTAAAGCAGGAAAATCATGTTGTGCCGGAGGAACATGTCAGAAGATTGGACGTCGGGCCGGTAGATCGGTCGACGTATCGACAGAAGGCTTCGGGCAGTGGACTCGGGCATCGGGCCAAGAAGAGCGGTTATTGTGCCAAGGATATCAGAGTTGCGGAGTCAACTGGCCGATTGGGCAATAGGCCGCAGGAGAGGACGATGCGCCGAAGAATCAGACGAAGCGTCGAGGGACCAATGACATGCCGGACAACTTGGTTAATTGCTTAGGATTAATTGTCTCGATCGAAGTTTTGTTTTAATTGTGCAGGATTAACTATGATAACGATGAAGACATAAAGCGAAACAAAGTGTCGGAGTCAAGCGCAAAGGATTTGTTGCGAGTTTGAGAGTTCGACGGAAGTCCGAAGGTTCGTCGGGAATGCTACCGGAACTAGCCGAGAATGAGTTGGGAGCTTGCCGAAGGGTTTTTCGGAAGCTCGCCGGAAGGTTCGTTGGGAGTTCGCGGAGCTCGCCGAGAAAGATCGGAGCTTGCCGAAGAAGCTCGTTGGAACTCGCTAAGAACAAATCGTGAAGTCTAGGAGCTTGCCGGGAGTCCGCAGAATGGTTTCCGAGAGTTCATCGGAAGACCGCCGGAAGTTTGCCGGAAGCTCACCAGAAGAAGTCTTGACTTGCGAACTTTGTAATAGCTTAGAAAATGTCTTTAAAATCATAGTTAGCACATTAATTAGGGTTAGGATTAGGTGTTAATCCTATAACCCAAGTAGGGGCCAATTAGGCCCAAGTTCGGACTGGTTTGGGCCAAGTTTGGAGCCAAACCAAGTGAGCTGAAATAGTGAAAGAGGTGGCACCGCCCCAGCCAGGAGGTGGCACCGCCTGGGCTAAGCCTCCCAGCGAGACTGGGCGGTGCAACCTCCCCAGCCAGGAGGTGGCACCGCCTGAGCTCAGTCTTCGAGCAAGACTGGGCGGTGCAACCTCCCTGACAGAGAGGTGGCACCGCCTGAGCTCAGTCTTCGAGCTCTGGCAGAGAGGTGCAACCGCCTCTGTCAAGAGGTGGCACCGCCTGGGGCTCAGTCTTTGAGCTCTGCCAGGCGGTGCAACCTCTCCAGTAAGGAGGTGCAACCGCCTGATCCCGGAATTCCGGGATTTGATCGTTTTGAGCTCCAAATTTGAATTGGGTTGGGGCCTATAAATACCCCACCCATTCAGCACTGAAGAGACACAGATCCACACCGAATTCTTGATCTTTTCAGTGAGTCTAAGAGCTCAAATTTGTGTAAAGTCCAAAAGTTCTCCTCTTTTCTGTTCTTCAAGTTTTGAGTTGTAAAGAGAGGAGAGAAAGGATCTGTAAAGGTTGTCTCCTGAGCCTGTCAAAAGGAGAGAAACTGTAAAAGGGCAGTTGGCCTTCGCCTATTGAAGGAAGGCCTCTAGTTGACGTCGGTGACCTCGTCGGTGGAGGAAGCCAAAAGTGGAGTAGGTCAAGACTGACCGAACCACTCTAAATCTCTGGTTTGCGTTTATTTTGAGCACTTTATCATTACTGCAAACCTCCTTCATAACTACTGCTCTCTGCGCTTTTACGAACAAGTTCTAAGTGCTGTTCTTTCCGAATCTGCATTCAGACGTAAATCGGTGTTTTCGTACATTACAGTTTATGTTTACGTTTTAATTCTGCAAAACTGTCTTCTACGCCTTCACGAACAAGTTTTTAAGTGTTGATCTGTCCGAATATGCTTTCAGACGTAAACCAGCGTTTTCGTACGATATTTACATTGCAGTTTACGTTTACGCCTTGATTCTACAAAACTGTCTTCTGCGCTTTTACGAACGAGTTTCTAAAGTTCAGATCCCTTTGAAACTGCGTCTAGACGTAAAATTGCGTTTAGACGTAAAACTGCTCAAACTGTGTTTAGACGTTTTAGACGTAAACTGAGTTTAGACGTAAATCTGCGTTTAGACGTAAAACTGCGTTTAGACGTAAATCTGCGTTTAGACGTAAAACTGCGTTTAGACGTAAATCTGCATTTAGACGTAAAACTGCGTTTAGACGTAAATCTGCGTTTAGACGTAAACTGTGCTTAGACGCAAACTGCGCTTAGACGCAAACTGTGTTTAGACGCAAACTGCGCTTAGACGCAAACTGCGCTTAGACGCAAACTGTGTTTAGACGCAAACTGCGCTTAGACGCAATCTGCGCTTAGACGCAAACTGCACTTAGATACAAACTGAGAATTAGCTTTTGCATCATAATAGTTTTTATTGAACGAACGCAGCTTTTGGTTTTAATCGCTGTAAGATTTCCGCTGCACTAATTCACCCCCCCCCCCCCTCTTAGTGCTCTCGATCCTAACAATTGGTATCAGAGCGGGGTATTTCTCATTTCGGATTTACACCCGAGAGAAATGGCTCTTCAAGAGGGCTTTTCGGTCTTTCGTCCACCGTTCTTTAACGGATTGGACTACACTTATTGGAAAACTCGAATGAGAGTTTTCTTGATTTCTCTAAATCTGGATTTATGGAATATCGTTGAAAACCGTTTTCAACTTCCCTCTAAACCGACGAACGAATGGTCGGATTTGGAGAAGAAGTATTTCTCCTTAAACGCAAAGGCTATGAATGCCTTATTTTGCGCTTTGGACAAAAATGAATTCAATCGGGTTTCTTTGTGCGAAACGGCTTTCGATATTTGGCGCACTCTTGAAATCACGCACGAGGGAACTAGTAGAGTCAAAGACTCGAAAGTTAATATTTTACTGCATGATTTCGAGCTTATTCATATGAAACCAAGCGAAACCGTTGTTGACATGTACACCCGTTTTCCGGATGTCGTCAATGGTTTAAAATCACTTGGTAAAAGCTTTTCGGATTTTGAACTCGTTAACAAAGTTTTGCGCTCACTTTCTAAAACTTGGGATTCAAAAGCAACTACTATTCAAGAATCGAAAAACTTGAACCAATTTCCACTTGAAGAACTAATTGGTTCATTGATCACATATGAAATGGTGCACAATGCACATGATGAACATGTTGAACACAATTACCTTCCAAAGAACAGGAAGGATTTGGAACTCTGGACAAATGAATGCCACTTGAGCGATGACTCAAGTGATGAGGACAATGATGAACAAAACGACCTTCCAAAGAACAGGAAGGATTTGGGACATAGAACACTTGAAGACCACTCGAGCATAAGCTCAAGTGATGGTGAACTTAAACTACAAATGAAACGAAAATTAAAAGGCAAAAAGAATCAAACTACTTGCTTTAAACGCAAGAAGAAGAACAAAAATTGGGATGAATCGAGCTCCTCCGAAGAAGAGAAAGTCAACAAAAGCAAGGCGGCAAACTACGCCTTAACAGCCTACAATGATGAGGTAATCGAAATCCCCTTAATTTATTTTGAAATTACTTGATGCTTTCATGATGTATTTTTCTCTTTTAGTTTAGAATTAATTTTCTTAAAAATTACATGTTAAAAAAAAATTATTATGATTATACTAAGTAATTTCGAAAATGATAATATTGCATATTTTATGATAAACAAATAAAATGATCTTGATTGAAAATATGAAATCATGGCTAAGAAGTAATAATGTGCATTACGTTGATTTCCATTGTTATTTCTCGATTTTGATTAAAGATCATGTTTGATTTGAAGAAATGCATAATGATGAAATTAAATATTTCGATTAACAATTTAATGCATGAGATATTCATGAATTTATTTTGATGTATGCAAATGAGAAGCTTCGATCATGCATGGTAGGATGCAATATGACAAATTAATACCATAATGATTTAAATGATAAATGTTTGGAATTATGATTAAAATGAAGTAATAAATACTTAAAAAATATTGATTTAATGTTCGGTATCATGAATACTTCATTATCATACATTAAAATAGTGATAAATATTTATATCATGTTAGATGATTTTATATATTATGCATGATAAGCTATAAGTGGTGATTGAAACAATGATTGAAATAATATGAATGATGATTTGGAATCATGCATATAATAATGAGTTTATATGTGCATGTTTTAATTTGAAAATATAATGATGCACAAATGAGATTGATACTAACCTTTGTCATGATTTAAAAATTGATGTAAAGGGTTTTTCCCTTCTTTTTGACAATGACAAAAGGGGAGATAGCTAGCTTGCACAATTCAAGAAAAAAGCAAAATTTGCACTTCTCAAAAGAGAAGAAATTGCTATCTTGAACATCACCAAGAAGTGCTATCTTGCAAATCTCAAGACACACAAATGCAATCATGCAAAATTTGTAATTTTGCACATCATTAAAATTTATGATGCTTTGGTGATTATGCATGCTCTAAAATATTATAAAATTCACTAGCTTGCATGATGTAGAACTTAGCTATATTAAACATCACCAAGGAATGCTATCTTGCCTATCTCAAGAAGCAAAAAGTTAACATGCACATCTAGCAAAACATATATTTCAAGAAGCAAGAGTTGCTTTCTTGAACATCTCAAAATTGCTAGCTTGCGGACCTTAAAATGTAGAAATTTTTTGCTAGCTTGTATATGGTAAATTTGCTATCATACTACCATGATGATGAACATGCCTTATCTTCATGATTATATTTGAAAAACTTTGGTAAAAATATGTCCGAATGATTAAACGTGTTAAAATTATTTTTCGGATTTTATTGTATGATTAAATCACTTGATTACTATTACATGCCTCGGTATCACTTGATCAAATAATATGTTGGAAATTATGTGTCAAATGTAAAAATGTTTTTGAAAATCAGTAGCTTACTCATATCCGAATGCATGAAAGAGTTTATCTTATTTTCGGTTTGAATGCTAAAAATAAGATTTTCATGTACACTCTTATGAAAACTTTTTTGAAAAATGAGTTTCCTCCTTCAAGCAACGAACTATAACATAACAAGGAGAAGAGATATTCAAAGTATTATAGGTGTCATGCCTTCCTTTATGTGCTTGATAACCTGCTTTATATTGTTCTCCTGGAATCACATCTACCATGCTTGTTGTTGATGACAAAGGGGGAGAAATATATGAATTGATATGTTTGCTATCACTGATGATGATATGGTTGCTATTACTAATGTTGATATGTTTGCTATCACTAATGTTGATATGGTTGCTATCACTGATGCTATGATTAGGCCATACTTGCATCACCAAGAAATATATGATTGCTATCATTGCTATATGCCCTGTATCAAGATATCAAACAAAAATTTGCATCGTACGAGCTGATATTTTACCATGTGATGCAATGCTACACTTGCTAAAATATTCGAAATGTGTACATCATGAAATGATATCAAAATCTTGCTTCACAGCTTTACATGTCGATATCATGTCATATGATGAAATGCTACAATTGATAAACACTTGAAATAGTTGCGTTACGATATCAAAAGCTAACACTGCAAAGGAAGCAAAAATTTGCTAGCTTGCAACTTGCATATTTCAAGAAGCAAGAGTTGCCTTCTTGAATATCTCTAAACCGCTAGCTTGCAAGTTCTAAAATGTTGTAACATTGCTAGCTTGCATGTGCTATCTTGTATGCCGTAAAACTTGCATATCTAAAACTTGATAGCTTGAATGTTCTAAGCATGATGTAACATTTGCTAAATTTTCTAGCTTCAAACTTGCATGATGATAACAAAAGATATTATGTTTTTCATGCAATGAGTTGAACCAATAATCACAAACACTTGATTGTGATACTCCTCCTTTTTGTTGATGACAAAGGGGGAGAAGTGTAATATCCCTCACTTTTGAAAATTATTAATAAAGATTTATTTATAAATCGGAGGACCTATATATAAATATGAAAATTTCAAGGACTAAACTGTTAAGTTGTAAAAAGAAGAAAATAAAGAAAACCGAAAACTTCGGTTTTATCCCACCGCCTCCCACGCTCTCTATTTCTTTCGAGAAACAGAGAGAAGCGGTGGGGCGTGGGGAGAAGAAGAAGAGAAGTAGAGGGAGAAGAGAAGAAGAGGAAAAAGAAGAGGGAGAAGAGAAGAAAAGTAGAAGTAGAAGAGAGGGAAGATGGAGAGGAGAAAGAGAGGCAGCTGCAGCAGCTAGGGCTGCAGCACCTCTGTTTCCCGCAGGTGGAAACAGAGGAGAGGATGTGTGGGGCGTTGAGGATGAAAAGGGAAGAAGAAGAAGAAGAAGACGAGAGGAGGATAGCTGCGGCAAGGCTGCAGCGAGGAGGTGTGTGGCGTTGGGGAGGAAAAAGGGAAGAGGAGAAGAAGAGAAGGAGAAGAAGAGGGAAAAGAGAGGGAAGACGGAGAGGAGCGAGAGGTGGCAGCAGCTAGGGCTGCAGCACCTCTGTTTCCTGCAGGTGGAAACAGAGGAGACGTGTGGGGTGTCGGGTAGGAGAAGAGCAGAAGAAGAGGGAAAAGAGAGGGAAGACGGAGAGGAGCGAGAGGTGGCAGCAGCTAGGGCTGCAGCACCTCTGTTTCCCGCAGGTGGAAATAGAGGAGAGGATGTGTGGGGCGTTGAGGATGAAAAGGGAAGAAGAAGAAGAAGAAGAAGAAGAAGAAGAGAGGAGGATAGCTGCGGCAAGGCTGCAGCGAGGAGGTGTGTGGCGTTGGGGAGGAAAAAGGGAAGAGGAGAAGAAGAGAAGGAGAAGAAGAGGGAAAAGAGAGGGAAGACGGAGAGGAGCGAGAGGTGGCAGCAGCTAGGGCTGCAGCACCTCTGTTTCCTGCAGGTGGAAACAGAGGAGACGTGTCGGGTGTCGGGTAGGAGAAGAGCAGAAGAAGAAGAAGAGGAAGAGAAGAAGAAGGGGAAGCAGGAGAAGAGGTTGTGATACCTCTGTTCCCTGCAGAGGAAACAGAGGAGAGGGTGTGGGTGACGCCGGGAAGAAGAAGGGGAGGAAGGAGAAGAAGAGAAGAAGAAGAAAGGAAGGAGAAGGAAGAGGAGAAGGGAAAGAAGTAGCTGCGGCTGCGGCGGTGGCAGCTGCAGCTATGGCAGGGAAAAGGGAAGAAGAAGAAGAAGAAGAAGAAGAAGAAGAAGAAGAAGAGAGGAGGATAGCTGCGGCAAGGCTGCAGCGAGGAGGTGTGTGGCGTTGGGGAGGAAAAAGGGAAGAGGAGAAGAAGAGAAGGAGAAGAAGAGGGAAAAGAGAGGGAAGACGGAGAGGAGCGAGAGGTGGCAGCAGCTAGGGCTGCAGCACCTCTGTTTCCTGCAGGTGGAAACAGAGGAGACGTGTGGGGTGTCGGGTAGGAGAAGAGCAGAAGAAGAAGAAGAGGAAGAGAAGAAGAAGGGGAAACAGGAGAAGAGGTTGTGATACCTCTGTTCCCTGCAGAGGAAACAGAGGAGAGGGTGTGTGCGACGCCGGGAAGAAGAAGGGGAGGAAGGAGAAGAAGAGAAGAAGAAGAAAGGAAGGAGAAGGAAGAGGAGAAGGGAAAGAAGTAGCTGCGGCTGCGGCGGTGGCAGCTGCAGCTATGGCAGGGAAAGAGGAAGAGAAAGGAAGAAGGGAAGGAGAGGAAGAAGAGAAGGGAAAGAAGGGGCTGCGGCTGCGGCGATGGCAGCTGCAGTTGGAAGAGAAGAAGGAGAGGAAGATGAGCAGGGGAGGAAGAAGAGGCTGTGGCCGTGGCTGAGGCTGCGACTGCAGCAGTGCAGCTGGGAAAGAAGAGAAGGAAAGGAAGAAGAAGAGAAAGGAAAAGGGAAGAAGAGAGGAAGAGGAGAAGGAGAGGCAGCTGTGGCAGTGGCAGCTGCAGCTGGAAGAGAAGCAGAGGAAATAGAGCAGGGGAGAAAGAAAAGGCTGCGGCTGTGGTGGCTGCGGCCATGGTTGCGACTGCGACTGCGGCAGTTGCAGCGGGGAAAGAAAAGAAAGGAAAGGGGGGAAAAAGGGGCTGCGGAAGGGATTGCGGCCGCAGCGGCAGTGACTGCGTATGCAGCAGTTATGTCTGCGAGAGAAGGGAGAAAGGAAGGTAGTGCGGTGGAAGGGGCTGCGATTGTAGCAGCGGCAGCGGCGGCGGCTGTGGCAGCTGCGTTTGGGAAAGAAAAAGAAGGAATGAGAGTAAGAGAGAGCAGGTGACTGTGCCTCGATGTTCGACACGTGGTGTAGTTGCGAAGAAAGGAAGAAAACGAGAACACAAAACGAAACAGAGAGAGGACACGGAGGAAAAGTAGAAGGATTTGGGCTGGCACCTTCTTTGGATCTTCGGATCGAAATCTTTGAAAGGCAAGTTTCCCGCTTGTTTTGATCCTTTCTATTGCAAGTTCCCTGTTCGTTTCTCCTATAATTGCTCTGATATGTCTTATTGCAAGTTCCCTGATCGTTTCTCCTATAATTGCTCTGATATATCTTATTGCAAGTATCCTGATCTTTCCTCACTGCCAATTTTATCTCCACATTTGCTTTGAATATGAGGAACTTTGAATTGTTCTAGCCTTGCATTTGATATATCTCCTGTTTAAATGTAACGATTCAAATCTGTGTAACTTCTGAGATTCTGACCTTTTGATACCGAGCTGCCTATAAGTCTTTGTTGGAAACTCTGATTTGTTCAAAACTGATTTCATTGGAAACTAGACTCGTAGACCTTTATTTGATATATGGATTGAAAGATTTGGAATCCAAACACCTGCCCAGTTATCTGTTGAATCTGACATTATGAATTTTGCCAACAGAGATTTTGTTCTACGACTCTTGCTTACCAAATTATTTGTAATTCTCTCTGTTGGACAGTTCAATTCATATGAAGCCTGTCTTATCTGAAAGTATAATCCAATGATTATTTTTGAGTAAATTGGAGCACGATTGATCGTTTGAATCATTTGTTCAATGTGCCTTCTGTATTCTGCCAGAAATCGAGCTTTGGTCGATTTCTCATATTCTGGTTTCATTCCTTTGGAAATTGATATCCTTTAGCCTTCTTATTCAATTGAGCTTTATATTACTACTTTGAATTCTTGTATGCTCTTGTCCTTAAAATTATTGCATTCTTGAAAACTGTTGTGTAACGTTTATGCTATATCGTATTGACTCATATAGGCACATGTATATCCTATTGTTCCGCATTTGCTTTCGATATGTGCCTATTCCAGTTTCATTCCTTTGGACATTGAATTCATCAAATCTTCTTATTGAATTGAGTTATATGTGATTGCTTGGATTCCATATGTGCCCTTGCTTTCAATTCCTTTCAAATCTGAATATACTTGTGAAAGATTATTGCTTACTTCGGATTGACTCGTAAAGGCACATGTACGCTTTGTTGTTCCGCGTGTGCTTCCGATATATGCTACTTATTGTTGAAACTGCCCTTTTGTACTCTGGTGTGTGGGATTGTCTGAACCTTTGCCAGAAATGGTAAAGGGTATGCGCTATTTGCCCGCTATGTGGGGTCCCGCTATGAGGGATATTCTGTATGTGCTTGTTGCCCGCTACGTGGGTATGTGATTAGAGCCTGCGATGCTCTGCCGGCCCCCTTTGACTTCACCTAGACGTGGGTGGATGGAGCTCCCAGACGTGGGAGACTTTTGTCAGGTGGTCATTCAGAAATGGATGAATCACATTCTGACTAAGATCCCACTACACCTTCTGTATGTTTGATATGATATCCAGAGCTTTGGTTATGTGTTTCTGTACATGCTTTGGATAAGATTGATATGTTTGCAACGTCAAAGACGACGTTTGAGCTTCTGTACGATATTTGATTTTGATATGCTCTGAAATGCTTCATTCACCGATGATTATGTTTCGAAATGTTCCATATGTCGTTGATATGCTCCGGAACATTTCATACGCCATTGATATGCTCCAATTACTCTGTGCTCCATTTGCTATGAACTGATATGTTCTGAAATGTCCTATCTGTCATTGATATGCTCCCATTACTCTGTGCTCCATTTGCTATGAACTGATATGTTCTGAAATGTCCTATCTGCCATTGATATGCTCCCATTACTCTGTGCTCCATTTGCTATGAACTGATATGTTCTGAAATGTCCTATCTGTCATTGATATGCTCCCATTACTCTGTGCTCCATTTGCTATGAACTGATATGTTCTGAAATGTCCTATCTGCCATTGATATGTTCCAATTACTCTATGCTCCATTCGTTATGGATCAAATATGTTTTGAATGACATGATACGTATGATTTGGTATCTATTGAGATGGTATCCTTGAGAATTCTTGTATTCTGCCTGGCATTGTGATACCTTACTCGTTTCAAACCGTTCCTTTTGTTCTGAATATGCTTTGTCACTTGCTGAGCCGTTTTTGGCTCACTCCGTTGTTATATAAATCTTTCAGGTCGGCTTGTCACTCTTCGAGATGTTTGATTTGGGCTGAGGCAGTGGATAGCTATTCAGAATGATGGGCAAGTCTGGTTGGTTATTATGATATTGTTGTATAAGTATGTTTTGTATGTAATGAAATGTTGTCGATGAACCGAAATGGATATACTGTGTCAAGTGTTAGGAGATCTCTCTTATTTGGAATTTCTGAATGTTAAGTCTAATTTATGATGTTATGAACTTGTGGTGAATAGTTGGAGTTCTGATTGTATAATATATTTAGCTTGTGGATTTATAAATGTGGTTCATGTTTGTCAAGTTGGCTTGGGTTGCCATAAATGTGAATTATCGAGTGATGTGATATATGATTATAAACTGCACAGGTTTTATGGATGTGAATTTGATTGAATGTTTTTCAGTGTCCTCAAACGTTAGTTTGGATCCTGGATTGGTCAGTGACGAAAATTTTAAAAATCATGGATATATTTTGAGGGGTGTGACAAGAAGTATGTTGATGAAAGTATGTTGATGACATGACATGTGATGCATAAGTTTATGCATATGTTCATGTTGACGTGTTGCAAGTATTCATGATGAATATTGCAATGACTTGAATTCAGTTTGAATTCAAGGTTCTATCAATATGGCATATTGATAGGGGGAGTTTGTTTAAACTCTGGGAGTTAAGGTTAACTCCGATTATGATGACATGTTGCTTAGATTTTTGAATCTAAGAGTTTCTATCAATAAGGTATATTGATAGGGGGAGTTTGTTTAAACTCCGGGAGTTAAGTTTAACTCCGTCATCAAGTAGTTGTCATCATCAAAAAGGGGGAGATTGTTGAATCTCGTATTTTGATGATGAAACTCCTTGATATATGTTTATGATTTAATATGCATTTTGAGTGACGCAGGATGCTTTGATCAGGATGAGACAATTAAAGCAGGAAAATCATGTTGTGTCGGAGGAACATGTCAGAAGATTGGACGTCGGGCCGGTAGATCGGCCGACGTATCGACAGAAGGCTTCGGGCAGTGGACTCGGGCATCGGGCCAAGAAGAGCGGTTATTGTGCCAAGGATATCGGAGTTGCGGAGTCAACTGGCCGATTGGGCAATAGGCCGCAGGAGAGGACGATGCGCCGAAGAATCAGACGAAGCGTCGAGGGACCAATGACATGCCGGACAACTTGGTTAATTGCTTAGGATTAATTGTCTCGATCGAAGTTTTGTTTTAATTGTGCAGGATTAACTATGATAACGATGAAGACATAAAGCGAAACAAAGTGTCGGAGTCAAGCGCAAAGGATTTGTTGCGAGTTTGAGAGTTCGACGGAAGTCCGAAGGTTCGTCGGGAATGCTACCGGAACTAGCCGAGAATGAGTTGGGAGCTTGCCGAAGGGTTTTTCGGAAGCTCGCCGGAAGGTTCGTTGGGAGTTCGCGGAGCTCGCCGAGAAAGATCGGAGCTTGCCGAAGAAGCTCGTTGGAACTCGCTAAGAACAAATCGTGAAGTCTAGGAGCTTGCCGGGAGTCCGCAGAATGGTTTCCGAGAGTTCATCGGAAGACCGCCGGAAGTTTGCCGGAAGCTCGCCAGAAGAAGTCTTGACTTGCGAACTTTGTAATAGCTTAGTAAATGTCTTTAAAATCATAGTTAGCACATTAATTAGGGTTAGGATTAGGTGTTAATCCTATAACCCAAGTAGGGGACAATTAGGCCCAAGTTCGGACTGGTTTGGGCCAAGTTTGGAGCCAAACCAAGTGAGCTGAAATAGTGAAAGAGGTGGCACCGCCCCAGCCAGGAGGTGGCACCGCCTGGGCTAAGCCTCCCAGCGAGACTGGGCGGTGCAACCTCCCCAGCCAGGAGGTGGCACCGCCTGAGCTCAGTCTTCGAGCAAGACTGGGCGGTGCAACCTCCCTGACAGAGAGGTGGCACCGCCTGAGCTCAGTCTTCGAGCTCTGGCAGAGAGGTGCAACCGCCTCTGTCAAGAGGTGGCACCGCCTGGGGCTCAGTCTTTGAGCTCTGCCAGGCGGTGCGACCTCTCCAGTCAGGAGGTGCAACCGCCTGATCCCGGAATTCCGGGATTTGATCGTTTTGAGCTCCAAATTTGAATTGGGTTGGGGCCTATAAATACCCCACCCATTCAGCACTGAAGAGACACAGATCCACACCGAATTCTTGATCTTTTCAGTGAGTCTAAGAGCTCAAATTTGTGTAAAGTCCAAAAGTTCTCCTCTTTTCTGTTCTTCAAGTTTTGAGTTGTAAAGAGAGGAGAGAAAGGATCTGTAAAGGTTGTCTCCTGAGCCTGTCAAAAGGAGAGAAACTGTAAAAGGGCAGTTGGCCTTCGCCTATTAAAGGAAGGCCTCTAGTTGACGTCGGTGACCTCGTCGGTGGAGGAAGCCAAAAGTGGAGTAGGTCAAGACTGACCGAACCACTCTAAATCTCTGGTTTGCGTTTATTTTGAGCACTTTATCATTACTGCAAACCTCCTTCATAACTATTGCTCTCTGCGCTTTTACGAACAAGTTCTAAGTGCTGTTCTTTCCGAATCTGCATTCAGACGTAAATCGGTGTTTTCGTACATTACAGTTTACGTTTACGTTTTAATTCTGCAAAACTGTCTTCTACGCCTTCACGAACAAGTTTTTAAGTGCTGATCTGTCCGAATATGCTTTCAGACGTAAACCAGCGTTTTCGTACGATATTTACATTGCAGTTTACGTTTACGCCTTGATTCTGCAAAACTGTCTTCTGCGCTTTTACGAACGAGTTTCTAAAGTTCAGATCCCTTTGAAACTGCGTCTAGACGTAAAATTGCGTTTAGACGTAAAACTGCTCAAACTGTGTTTAGACGTTTTAGACGTAAACTGAGTTTAGACGTAAATCTGCGTTTAGACGTAAAACTACGTTTAGACATAAATCTGCGTTTAGACGTAAAACTGCGTTTAGACGTAAAACTACGTTTAGACGTAAATCTGCGTTTAGACGTAAAACTGCGTTTAGACGTAAATCTGCGTTTAGACGTAAACTGTGCTTAGACGCAAACTGCGCTTAGACGCAAACTGTGTTTAGACGCAAACTGCGCTTAGACGCAAACTGCGCTTAGACGCAAACTGTGTTTAGACGCAAACTGCGCTTAGACGCAATCTGCGCTTAGACGCAAACTGCACTTAGATACAAACTGAGAATTAGCTTTTGCATCATAATAGTTTTTATTGAACGAACGCAGCTTTTGGTTTTAATCGCTGTAAGATTTCCGCTGCACTAATTCACCCCCCCCCCCCTCTTAGTGCTCTCGATCCTAACAGATGATATTATCTTCGGTTCTACGAACGAATCTCTTTGTGAATCTTTTGCTAAAACTATAAGCTTTGAATTTAAAATGAGTTTAATGGGAGAATTAACCTTCTTTTTAGGCATACAAATTAAGCAACTAAGCAATGGTATCTTTATTAGTCAAACTAAATACTCTTTAGATTTGCTAAAAAGATTTAATATGAATAGCTCAAAAGCTTTGATGAAAGTAGAAAAAGTTTTGATCAAAAAACTTATAGGGGTATGATAGAAAGTTTACTTTACCTCTCACTACAACTAGACCAGATATCATGTTCAGTGTAGGACTTTGTTCTAGGTTTCAATCGAATCCTAAGATATCTCATCTCAAAGCAGTTAAAAGAATACTTAGATATCTTAAAGGTACCACAATTCTAGGATTATGGTATCCAAAATCCAAGAATTTTTAGCTAATTGCTTATGCTGATGCGGATTTTGCTGGGTGTAGATTAGATAGAAAAAGCACATCAGGAACATGTCAATTTTTAGGACATGCCCTTGTTTCCTGGTCATCTAAGAAACAAAACTCGGTTGCACTATCAACAACCGAAGCTGAATATATTGTAGCTAGTGCATGCTGTGCACAAGTTATGTGGATGGAAAACACCTTAGAAGATTATAAAGTTCATCTTAAAAATATTCTCATTAAATGTGATAACACAAGTGCAATATGCTTAACAAAGAATCACATTCAACACTTAAGAACAAAGTATATTGATATTAGACATCACTTTATATGAGATCATGACACTAATCATGATGTAATTATAGAGTTCATTGATACTAAACATCAACTAGCTGATATTTTTACAAAGCTTTTAAGTGAAGAACAATTTGATTTCATTAGAAGAGAATTAGGAATATTGATTTGTTTGAATGCATGAACTTATTAAATTGGTTTTTCAGACTTTCTTGATTCTATGATCAATCACTTAATGTTGAAAATCTTATGATCCGAATTTTACATGACTATATGCTTCAATAACATGTTGGAAATTGTATGTCTTGATTTCCATGATGATAAGCATGTTTTACCTTCATGATTGTATTTGAAAAGCTATGGCAAAACTTTGTTCGAATGCATGAATTTGTTAAACTTCATTTTCGGACTTTCTTGATCCTAACAATGCATGATTTTGTATTTCTCTTCCGAACTTAATGTATTTCTTGAATGAAGCTTTCATGAGCTTATGTCATATCAAGTTTGTTTTATATGAATGCTCTATGATTTTTGACATATGGAATTGATTAACAAATGCATCTCTCATGGATTTATCTTATGAAAAATGATTTTTAATCGAGAAATTGGTTTGATGAAATGAATTCCTTCTTGATGAAGGAAGATTTTTTTTTTAATAAACACTTGTAAGAATTTAATTTCATATGTATATCTTGATTCTTGTAAAGATGAAGCATGATTTAATCTCTTATCATTTTTAACTTCATTCAAAGTTAGTTTACAATGGCTTTTCTCCTTCATGAAAAATGTTAATGACAAATAAGGAAGAAGTAATGAAAGCTATCTCTTTAATGGACTTTTGAAAGATACCATGTCATGATTGCTTGAAAAATAATTTGTATGAATGGTATCTTATGGTTGAAAAATAACATGAATCTTTACCACACTTATTACTATACTTGAAATACGCTTGAATCGTTCTCCTTTTTGTTGATGACAAAGGGGGAGAAATATGTGGTAAATGTTGGGAAATCATTGGGGGCGACATCATATGCGCAGCGGAAGAACAAGAAAACAAAACCCCCGATTCCCAAAAAGATGTTCGTCGTCGTACGAAGATTGGTGCGCTAAAATCCGCAAAACACAAAACTGCGTATAGAGATTGTGTTACCTAGGGAGATCGTATATCCCTATTTCTTTGCAGATCCTTAGGAGAGGGTGAAGGAGGTCAAGCGTCCTCCTCTCTAGCGGTGATCCACACAGTAGGGTTGCGACGACACTCCTCAAAACTCCAGGTCTACTCTGAGGTGGAGATGGAGAGGAGAATATGAAAGGCAAGCAAAGACTCTAGCCTATGAGGCTGTGAATCCCTCCTATTTATAGAGATCCCGTGTCAAACCCTAATGGGTCCTTCCTTAGTGGGTATTGGATCTGCATCCAATAAGACAAGGGCTCCGTCGGATATCTCATATCCGAACCTCTACTCATCGCAATGCCTACCATATGTGTGTGACCCTCTAGGCCCAATATCGAGCTGGCCGTGAGTCATACCTGTTAGAACTCCTTCTAACTCAGTGAATTATTATCTCTGTAATAATTCACTCAACTCATCGACTACGGACGTACTAGGCCACTACGCCGTAGTCCCCAGACGATACAGGGGAATCCAATCCATTGGACCTGTTTGTCCTCAGTTACCATGTACCTATAGTCCCTCATCCATCTAATATCCCAGAGACCGTATATCGAGCATGGTGCTGTCAGACCCATACGGTTTCTACTCGAGTCTCGCTCTAATCGGATTCTCCCGGAGAACTCTTTCTCTCTCAACCCGAATGACCCTGGTCAGGGATTTGTCTAAGCAAGAACACATAGGATATTCCTCTCATGACGCCGAGAGTGGATGATCCTCTATTGACACTCAATAGCCCTCGTAAGGTCGACTACCACTTCCAATGACCAGCTGTACTAGATCTGGGGACAGCCAAACCTATAAGTCTGGTATCAAAGAGTGGAGCACTCATACAGGACATCCTTGGTGTCTCAAGTCTAAGGACCAGATACACCACTAGGACTACGGAATCGCTGTCTGACAATAAGGCATCATCAACCATCCAGCATTCCGTAAGCGGATCAATCAGTGAACTCATTCTCCAATGAGCACCTGTACTGTATCCCTAGTGTCCCTACACGAGCAGCTATGAGACCAGCTGCATCCATCATATGGACGGGTATACAGCACACCAGTCTATCCGGTTATCACGATGTCCCTCTCGAGTAACCTATGACCGGGATTATTTAGGATATGTGTTAAAGGTGAATCGATCTCATTATCATGATCTCATCACGATCCGATTCCCATTGCACAAATCCAAGGACATCACAATATATGTATACATTTATGCAATAGTTATAAAGTGATATACGCCAAAATATAATAAGCAAAAAGATTTTGTATCAAGTCACACGTGCCATCACTCACGTGATTGGCTTGCTGGGCACCTATGACTAGCAATCTCCCACTTGACCTAAAGCCAATCACCTATGTGTCTGATCCCCATCAGACTCCTGTGACGCTCATAGACAATCTGAGATAACGCCTTTGTCAGTGGATCTGCAATGTTATCTTCGGATGGAACTCTTTCCACTACTACATCTCCTCGGGTTACGATCTCTCTTATAAGCTGGAACCTCCTCAGAACACTTCTGATGAGACCCGAGTTCCCTTATTTGAGTAATCACCCCATAGTTGTCGCAATATAAGGAAGTCGACTTATCGCTATCTGTATCGACTCCCAAATATGTGATGAACTTCTTCACCTAGACTCCCTCCTTTGCTGCATCCGATGCAGAAATGTACTCCGCCTCTATGGTCGAGTCAGTAGTGGTATCTTACTTGGAACTCTTCCAGCACACTGCTCCTCCATTCAAGGTGTACACATACCCTAAATTCGACTTGCTATCATCGACATCAGACTGAAAACTTGAGTCAGTGTAGCCTTCAACCTTAAGGCTATTACCTCCATATACTAGTAAAAGATCCTTAGTCCTTCTCAAGTACTTAAGGATACACTTTACTGCTTTCCAGTGCTCCAAGCCTGGATCCGCCTGATACCTGCTCGTGACACTCAGAGCATGCGCTATATCAGGCCTAGTACATAGCATGGCATACATGATAGACCCTATTGCTGAGGCATAAGGTATCATATTCATGTTTGCCCTTTGGAATTTTCCATGCCAAACCTTTTGACAATGGTTTCTATGTACTTGGACTGGGACAAGCCAAGCATCCTCTTGGATCTATCTCTATAGATTCTAATCCCCAAGATATAGGATGCTTCCCCTAAGTCCTTTATGGAGAAGTGTCTAGATAACCAAGTCTTTACTGTGGATAGCATTCCTACGTCATTCCCAATGATGAGGATGTCATCCACATATAACACCAAAAAGGTGATAGCGCTCCCACTTACCTTCCTGTACACACAAGGCTTATCTTCGTTCTTAACGAAGTCATAATATCTGATTGACTCATCAAATCTTATGTTCCAACTTCGGGAAGCTTGCTTTAGTCCATAAATGGATTTAAGCAACCTACACACTTTATCTGGGCAGTTCTTGGACACGAATCCCACAGGTTGCATCATATACACCTCCTCCTCGAGGTTCCCATTGAGGAATGCGGTTTTCACATCCATCTGTCGGATCTCATAATCATAGTGTGCTGCAATAGCCAATAGAATTCTGATGGATTTTAGCATTGCTACGGGTGAGAAGGTTTCGTCGTAGTCAACACCTTGCCTTTGACGATACCCTTTAGCCACTAGCCTTGCTTTATAGATCTCTACCTTTCCATCTACTCCGATCTTTTTCTTAAAGATCCATTTGCAACCGATGGGTACAATACCTTCGGGCGCATCAACTAGGTTCCAAACCTTATTGGAGTACATAGAATCCATCTCAGAATTCATGGCTTCTTGCCACTTCCCGGAGTCTATACTCATAATAGCCTCCTCGTAGGTCTGAGGATCAATATCCTCAGCATCCTCTCCTCTAATATGTCCCACATATCTCTCAGGAGGATGAGATACTCTATCAGACCTGCGTAAAGTTGAAACTTGTGTATTAGGTACCTGAACAGACTCGGGCTGCAGAGTGGTGCTTGAGCTTGGTTCTCTAACTTCGCTCAACTCTATCATTCTCCCACTGTCTCCGCTAAGAATGTGTTCCTTCTCAAGGAACACTGCTCTCTTAGCTACAAAGACCTTTTTGTCCTCGGGATGATAGAAGTAATACCCACAAGTTTCCTTGGGGTATCCCACAAATATGCATCGCTCTGTCCTTGATTCTAACTTATCGGGGTTGCGTCTTTTAACGTGGGCTGGGCAGCCCCAAATCTTAACAACCTTAAGATCAAGCTTCTTCCCTTTCCATATCTCATATGGTGTAGACACTACCGACTTAGTTGGAACTCTGTTCAGAAGGTAAGCTGCGGTCTCTAGGGCATATCCCTAGAAGTAGGTCAGCGAAACTCATCATGGACCATACCATATCTAATAAAGTACGATTTCTCCTTTCAGAGACACCATTGAGCTGAGGTGTGTAAGGAGGTGTCCATTGGGATAATATCCCATGGTCCTTGAGGAACTGAGTAAACTCTGTACTTAAGTACTCACCTCCTCGATCTGATCGAAGAGTTTTGATACTCTTTCTAGTCTGGTTCTCCACCTCATTCTTATACTCTCTGAATTTCTCAAAGGCCTCGGATTTGTACTTCATTAAGTACACATATCCATACCTTGAGAAATCATCAGTAAATGTAATGAAGTAGGAGTAACCTCCAATGGCATGAGTTGACATGGGTCCACATACATCACTATGTATGAGTTCCAACAACTCAGTGGCTCTCTCTCCAGTTCCACTAAATGGAGAGTTGGTCAATTTTCCACGAATGCAAGGCTCACAAGTTGCATAAGACATATAGTCGAATGGATCTAGATATCCATCATTTAGCAACTTTTGAATCCTTCTTTCATGGATGTGACCTAGCCTACAATGCCATAGGTATGCACTGTTCAACTCATCTCGTTTCCTTTTGGACACATTTACATTCATGATATGTGGAGTGGTGTCTAACATAAATAAACCATTATGCAATGTTCCTTTCGTGATGATCTTATCATCTAATAATATCGAACAACCATTGTTCTCAAAAACAAATTTATATCCACTAACTGTTAAACATGAAATAGAGATAATGTTTTTGATAATAGAAGGAACAAAATAACATGCATCTAATGCAATAAAAGCTCCACTAGGCAGATGTAAGGCGACCTCGCCAACAGCTAATACAGCAACTTTTGCTCCATTACCCATCTTGAGGTCCATCTCGCCTCTCTCTAGTCTCCTAGGCCTTGCCAGAACCTGCAACGAATTGCATATATGATAAGCACTACCGGTATCCAATACCCATGTGTTATCATAAGAGTTTGACAAATGGAGACTGATCATGAATGTACCTGAAGCTTCATCAAGCTTTTGTTTCGCCCTTTCTGCAAGGTACTCTTTGCAGTTTCTCTTCCAGTGCCCATCTTTACCACAGTGGAAGCACTGGCCCTTTGTCCTTTGTTGGGTCTTTCTTAGCAACCTTTGCTTTACCTTGTTTGCCCTTACCCTTTCCCTTCTTAAGGGACCTTTCTGCTTTCCTTTTCTTTCTGGTCTCACCAGTGTAGAGAACTGGCTTCTCTTTCTTAATAGTACTCTCTACCTCCCTCAACATATTGAGGAGCTCTAGAAGAGTCACCTCAAGCTTGATCATATTAAAATTCATTATGAACTGTGAAAAGGAATCTGGTAGGGACTGATGTTGAATCTCGTATTTTGATAATGAAACTACTTGATATATGTTTATGATTTAATATGCGTTTTGAGTAACGTAGGATGCTTTGATCAGGATGAGACAATTAAAGCAGGAACATCATGTTGTGCCGGAGGAACATGTCAGAAGATTGGACGTCGGGCCGGTGGATCGGTCGACGTATCGACAGAAGGCTTTGGGTCGTGGACTCGGGCATCGGGCCAAGAAGAGCGGGTATTGTGCCAAGGATATCGGAGTTGCGGAGTCAACTGGCCGATTGGGCAATAGGCTGCAGGAAAGGACGATGCGCCGAAGAATCGGACGAAGCGTCGAGGGACCAATGACATGCCGGACAACTTGGTTAATTGCTTAGGATTAATTGTCTCGATCGAAGTTTTTGTTTTGAGTGTGCAGAATTAACTACGATGAAAGTTAGACAAGCAGCAGGAGTTGCGCCGGAGTCAAGTTCATGATCACGTTGGCAGTTCGAGAGTTCGACGGAAGTTCGGACGGTCGTCGGAGGTTCTACGAGAACAGATCCGAGAAGTCCAGAAGCTTGCCAAGCGAAGCTCGTCGGAACTCGCCAAGTGGATCGTCGCAAAGTCCAGGAGTTTGCCGGAAGTCCGCAGGAGCATCACCGAGAGTTCATCGGATGATCGACGGAAGTTCGCCGGAAACTCGTCGGAAGAAGCGATTGACGCACCGAAGCAAAGCTGCAGAAATTGTCTTAGATCTAATCGTAGTTAGCACGTTGGTTAAGTAGAAAAATGGGAGGTGATCCCATTTGCTTAATCTTGGGGCAATTGGGCCCCTGAAAGATTGAAATTGGGCCGAATGGAGCTAACCATTCGGACCCTGATTGCACTAGGAGGTGCAACCGCCTAGGCCAGGAGGTGGCACCGCCTGGGCTAGGCCTTCCAGCGAGACTGGGCGGTGCAACCTCCCCAGCCAGGAGGTGGCACCGCCTGAGCTCAGTCTTCGAGCAAGACTGGGCGGTGCAACCTCCCTGGCAGAGAGGTGGCACCGCCTGAGCTCAGTCTTCGAGCTCTGGTAGAGAGGTGCAACCGCCTCTGTCAAGAGGTGGCACCGCTTGAGCTCAGTCTTCGAGCTCTGCCAGGCGGTGCAACCTCTCCAGTCAGGAGGTGCAACCACCTGATCCCGGAATTCCGGGATTTGATCGTTTTGAGCTCCAAATTTGAATTGGGTTGGGGCCTATAAATACCCCACCCATTCAGCACTGAAATAGCAAGTACTTACCCGAAATCTTGATCTTTTTTAGTGGTTCTTAGAGCTCAAAACTGCTAGTTTTCCTCCTCCTTCTGTTCTTCAAGTTTGAGTTGTAAAGAGAGGAGAGAAAACATCTGTAAGGGTTGTCTCCTGAGCCCGTCAAAAGGAGTGAATCTGTAAGAGGGTAGTTGGCCTTCGCCTATTGAAGGAAGGCTTCTAGTTGACGTCGGTGACCTCATCGGTGGAGGAAGCCAAAAGTGGAGTAGGTCAAGACTGACCGAACCACTCTAAATCTCTGGTTTGCGTTTATTTTGAGCACTTTATCATTACTGCAAACCTCCTACTTAGCCTCTGCTCTCTGCACTTTTACGAACGAATTCTGTGCAGTTTACGTTTACGTCTTGATTTCATTTACAACTGCAAACTGTCTTCTGCGCTTTTACGAACAAGGTTCTGTGCAGTTTACGTTTACGTCTTGATTTCTTTTACACTAATTGGTTACGTCAAGAATCGAAAAACTTGAACCAATTTCCACTTGAAGAACTAATTGGTTCATTGATCACATATGAAATGACGTGCAATGCACGTGAAGAACTTGAGAACCACCTTCCAAAAAACAGGAAGGATTTGGGACATAGAACATTTGAAGACCACTCGAGCATAAGCTCAAGTGATGGTGAACTTAAACTACAAATGAAACAAAAATTAAAAAGTAAAAAGAACGGAACTACTTGCTTTGAACGCAAGAAGAAGAACAAAAATTGCGATGAATCGAGCTCCTCTGAAGACGAGGAGAAAATCAACAAAGGCGAGGTGGCAAACTACGCCTTTACGCCTTTCGACGCTGAGGTAATCAAAATGCCTTTAATTTACTTCGAAATTACATGATGTTTTTCATGATGCATTTTTCTTTTTCTTTAAATTTTCTTGAAAATTACATTTTTAATAATTTAATAATGAAAATGCAAAAATATGATCATGCTTGTAATTTTGAAAATGATAATGAAAATTGCATGTCTTATGTTAATGCAAGATAGAAATCTAATGATTGTACACCTAGTGAGATTAAATCTTATTTATGTGCTTGAGAAGCAAGAATGTATATTTTGATGATTTTCATATTGCTTTTCAATGACGATACATGGCTTTTGTCTGGAAGGCTTGATATTTTTCATTGTCTTTGTTTGTTAAATATGATGTATGATTTTGACATAAGAATAAAGATTTGAGATTTTAAAGTTATACATGATGATTTTTGTGATTGATGGTTTTATGATGAAATCCATTTCACGATCCTAAACGTTGATGCATGTTTTCATTTGACATAAATGAAAAGGCATGCTAACATGAAATCGATCACTTAAGGTGAAACACTTAAAAAAAAAGGGGGAGAAATATATGAATTGATGCTATAAACACTATGCTATGATTATCTCATGCTTGCATCACCAAGAAATATATGATTGCTATCATTGCTATATGCCCTGTATCAAGATATCAAACAAAATCTTGCTTCACAGTTTTACGCATTGATATCTTACCATATGATGAAATGCTACAATTGATGAACACTTGAAATGTAATCCTCTATCTTATTGATTTTTCAATAAATCTATGCTTGTCATACATGAATTTATTGAATATAATTTTGAGGATGATTTCAGATTTGACAAATGCTTGATTCGTATTTACGACATAAGATACACTTTAAATATGAATCATGCATCAATCATGTTAAATGCTTCAATCATTTTCTATCTCTAGAGTTCTCGATTTTGATAAAATACAAGTGATAAATTCATTTATGATATCTTGTAAATCACTTGAATTATGAATGAGTTTTTTATGATGTGTTAAAAGAATCACTTAAAAAGAAAATACTTTTCCCATCTTATCGAGATTAATGATTTCATAATATTGTGTGAATCTCGAAATTGATTTTGATGAAATAGTAATAACGTTATGAATCTCAAAAATGATAATATGCTTCATGTGATAATATGAATACCCGAAACACTTATGATATGATTTTTATACAATTCCGTGTATTCATAAAATATTTATCTCCTCATCCAATAACTTTTCTTGATATTCCTTATAAGATGAAATGAAATAATGCATGAAATACAAATGAGGAGTTATTGATCATGCATGGTAGGATATAATTTGACAAAATTGATACCATCATGATATGAAACATTTATGATTTGCAATTATGCATGCAATACTTGTGCTTTCTAATTATGATGTGATGTATTGCAAATGATGTAGATCATGCTATGAGTGCTAAGTTACACATTTTGAGAAGAAATTGCTATATTGAAACATTAATGTAATTATGAATGATGATATGATATTATGCATGTAATACTTCAACTTATGATAATGATGCATGCAATGATAAAATATTCATGATGAAAAATTGTCTTGACATTCATAACTTGATTATTCATCCTTTGTCATGATTTTGAAATCGTTGTAAAAGGAAAAAGAACTACAAAACTGTTGTAATATCCCTCACTTTTGAAAATTATTAATAAAGATTTATTTATTAATCGGAGGACCTATATGTAAATATGGAAATTTCAAGGACTAAACTGTTAAGTTGTAAAAAGAAGAAAATAAAGAGAAAAACCGAAATGTTTCGGTTTTATCCCACCGCCTCCCACGCTCTCTCTGTTTCGAAACAGAGAGAGGCGGTGGGGCGTGGGGAGAAGAAAAAGAGTAGTAGAGGGAGAAGAGAAGAAGAGAGGAGGAGAAGGGAAGAAGAAGAAGAAGAAGAAGAAGAAGAAGAGAGGAGGATGGCTGCAGCGAGGAGGTGTGTGGCGTTGGGGAGGAAAAGGGAAGAAGAAGAAGAAGAAGAAGAAGAAGAAGAAGAGAGGAGGATAGCTGCGGCAAGGCTGCGGCGAGGAGGTGTATGGCCTTGGGGGAGGAAAAGGGAAGAGGAGAAGAAGAGAAGGAAAAGAAGAAGTAGAAGAGGGGGAAGATGGAGAGGAGAAAGAGAGGCAGCTGCAGCAGCAAGGGCTGCAGCACATCTGTTTCCCGCAGGTGGAAACAGGGGAGAGGATGTGTGGGGCGTTGAGGAAGAGAAGAAGAAGAAGAAGAAGAAGAAGAAGAAGAAGAAGAAGAAGAAGAAGATAGCTGCGGCAAGGCTGCAGCGAGGAGGTGTGTGGCCTTGGGGAGGAAAAGGGAAGAGGAGAAGAAGAGAAGGAGAAGAAGAGGGAAAAGAGAGGCAGCTGCAGCAGCCAGGGCTGCAGCACCTCTGTTTCCCGCAGGTGGAAACAGAGGACAGGATGTGTGGGGCGTTGAGGAAGAAGAAGAAGAAGAAGAAGATAGCTGCGGCAAGGCTGCAGCGAGGAGATGTGTGGCCTTGGGGAGGAAAAGGGAAGAGGGGAAGAGGAGAAGAAGAAGAAGAGGAAGAGAAAGAGGTGTGATACCTCTGTTTCCTGCAGAGGAAACAGAGGAGAGGGTGTGTGTGACGCCGGGGAAGAAGGGGCTGCAGCTGCGGCGATGGCAGCTGCAGCTGGAAGAGAAGAAGAAGAGGAAGATGAGCAGGGGAGGAGGGAGAGGTTGCGACCGTGGCTGCGGCCGCGACTGCAGCAGTTGCAGCGGGGAGAGAAGAAGAAGAAAGGAAGGAGAAGGAAGAGGAGAAGGGAAAGAAGTAGCTGCGGCTGCGGTTGTGGCAGCTGCAGCTATGGCAGGGAAAGAGGAAGAGAAAAAGGAAAGGAAGAAGAAGAGAAAGGGAAGGAGAGGAAGAAGAGAGGAAGAGGAGAAGGGGCTGCGGCTGCGGCGATGGCAGCTGCAGCTGTGGCTGGGAAAGAAGAGAAGGAAAGGAAGAAGAAGAGAAAGGGAAGGAGAGGAAGAAGAGAGGAAGAGGAGAAGGGGTGGCAGCTGCGGCAGTGGCAGCAGCAGTTGGAAGAGAAGTAGGAGAGGAAATAGAGTAGCAGAGGAAAATGAGGCTGCGGTTGTGGTGGCTGCGGCCATGGCTGCGACTCAAACTTACTCTGAATTCTTAAAATAAGCTATCAAAAGAAGAGTTTATGAGTCTATATTTTGATCAAATAAGTTTTATCCAAATTAGAGGTCAATACATGAAGTTATAACCATAATAAGGTAGAAAGGTCAGAATCTCGGAAGTTGCACAGATTCGAATCGTTACGTCTAAACAAGAGATATATCAAATGCAAGGCTAGAACAATTCAAAGTTCCTCATATTCGAAGCAAATGTAGAGATAAAATTGTAGTGAGGAACGATCAGGATACTTGCAATAAGACATATCAGAGCAATTATAGGAGAAACGAACAGGGAACTTGCAATAGAAAGGATCGAAACAAGCGGGAAACTTGCCTTTCAAGGATTTCGATCCAAAGATCCAAAGAAGGTGCTAGCCCAAATCCTTTTACTTTTCCTCCGTGTCCTCTCTCTGTTTCGTTTTGTGCTCCCGTTTTCTTCCTTTCTTCGCAACTACACCATGTGTCGAACATCGAGGCACAGTCACCTGCTTTCTCTTACTCTCATTCCTTCTTTTTCTTTCCCAAACGCAGCTGCCACAATCGCCGCCGCTGCCACTGCCACAATCGCAGCCCCTTCCACCGCACTACCTTCCTTCCTCCCTTCTCTCGCAGACATAATTGCTGCATACGCAGTCGCTTCTGTTTCAAATGAGCCTACAGATTCTGCAAAACAAGGATCGTAATTTCTGACCTTTTGATATCGAGCTGCCTATAAGTCGATGTTGGAAACTCCGATTTGTTTAAAACTGATTTCATTAGAAACTAGACTCGTAGATCTTTCTTTTGATACCTGGATTAAAAGATTTAGAGTCCAAATGTCTGCTCAGTTGTCTATTGAATCCGACCCTTTGGATTATACAAAACAATGATATATTTTCTGAGTAAAATTGGAGCACGATTGATAGTTTGAATCATTTGTTCAATGTGCCTCTTGTATTCTACCAGAAATCGAGCTTTGGTCGATTTCTAATATTCTGGTTTCATTCCTTTGGAAATTGATATCCTTTGGCTTTCTTATTCTATTGAGCTTTATATTACTGCTTTGAATTCTCGTATGCTCTTGTCCTTAAAATTATTTGCACTCTTGAAAACTATTGTGTAACGTTTATGCTATATCGTATTGACTCATATAGGCACATGTATATCCTATTGTTCCGCATTTGCTTTCGATATGTGCCTATTCCAGTTTCATTCCTTTGGACATTGAATTAATCAAATCTTCTTATTGAATTGAGTTATATGTGATTGCTTGGATTCCATATGTGCCCTTGCCTTCAATTCCTTTCAAATCTGAATATACTTGTGAAAGATTATTGCTTACTTCGGATTGACTCGTAACGGCACATGTACGCTTTGTTGTTCCGCGTGTGCTTCCGTATTATGCTACTTATTGTTTAAACTGCCCTCTTGTACTCTGGTGTTGTGGGATAATGTGAACCTTTGCCAGAAATGGTAAAGGGAGTTATGCATAGAGCCTGCGATGCTCTGCCGGCCCCCTCTGACTTCACCTAGACGTGGGTGGATGGAGCTCCCAGACGTGGGAGACTTCTGTCTGGTGGTCATTCAGAAATGGATGAATCACATTCTGTCTGTGGTCCCACTACACCCTCTATATGTTTGATATGACGTCCAGAGTTTTGGTGAGTTATTTCTGTTCATGCTCTGGATAAGTATGATATGATTGCAACGTCAAGGACGACGTTTGAGCTTCTGTACGACATATGAGTTTGATATGCTCTGAAATGGTTCATTCACTGTTGATATGCTTCGAAATGTTCCATATGCCGTTGATATGCTCCGGAACATTTCATATGCCATTGATAAGCTCCGATATGTTTCATTTGTTTCTGATATGCTCCAATTACTCTGTGCTCCATTTGCTATGAACTGATATGTTCTGAAATGTCCTATCTGCCATTGATATGCTCCAATTACTCTGTGCTCCATTTGCTATGAACTGATATGTTCTGAAATGTCCTATCTGCCATTGATATGCTCCAATTACTCTGTGCTCCATTTGCTATGAACTGATATGTTCTGAAATGTCCTATCTGCCATTGATATGCTCCAATTACTCTGTGCTCCATTCGTTATGGATCAAATATGTTTTGAATGACCTGATACATATGATTTGGTATCTATTGAGATGGTATCCTTGAGAATTCTTGTATTCTGCCTTGCATTATGATACCTTACTCATTTGAAACCGTTCCTTTTGTTCTGAATATGCTTTGTTACTTGCTGAGCCGTTTTTGGCTCACTCCGTTGTTATATAAATCTTTCAGGTCAGCTTGTCACTCTTCGAGATGTTTGATTTGAGCTAAGGCAGTGGATAGCTATTCAGAATTATGGGCAAGTCTGGTTGGTTATTATGATATTGTTGTATAAGTATGTTTTGTATGTAATGAAATGTTGTCGATGAACCGAAATGGATATACTGTGTCAAAGTGTTAGGAGATCTCTCTTATTTGGAATTTCAGAATGTTAAGTCTAATTTATGATGATATGAACTTGCGGTGAATAGTTGGAGTTCTGATTGTATAAATTATTTAGCTTGTGGATTTATAAATGTTGTTCATGTTTGTCAAGTTGGCTTGGGTTGCCATAAATGTGAATTATCGAGTGATGTGAAATATGATTATAAACTGCACAGGTTTTAAAGATGTGAATTTGAATAGAATGTTTTTCAGTGTCCTCAAACGTTAATTTGGATCCTGGATTGGTCTGTGATGAAAATTTTAAAAATCATGGATATTTTGAGGGGCGTGACAACTGTATTCTTCCTTTCTTTTTGACAATGACAAAGGGGGAGATAGCTAGCTTGCACAAGTCAAAAAAGATACAAAAACTTGATTGCTAGCTTGCCTATCTTAAGTAGCAAAGATTGCTAACTTGCTTATTTCAAGAAGCAAAAGTTGTCTTCTTGAACATCACCATCTTGAATATCTCAAGAAGCAAGACTTGCAACCTGCACATTACAATAGGAAGCAATAATCATGAGCCTACACAAGAAAGTTATCTTGCATTTGCTTTCGAGGTTTTTGCTAACTTGTATATTGTAAAAAATTGCTAGCTTGTAATCTAAAGAGAAGCGAAAAGTTGCTATCTCAAAAGAAGCAAATGTGCTATCTTGCCTATCTCAAGAGGCAAACATGCTAACTTGCGCATCTAGCAAAGTGGACAAAATTTTCATATTTCAAGAAGCAAGAGTTGCCTTCTTGAACATATCTAATTTGCTAGCTTGCATGATGTAGAACTTGCTATCTTGAACATCTCTAATTTTCATACCAAGTGCTATCTTGTATGCTATAAAACTTGCATATCTAAAACTTGATAGCTTGAATATTCTAAGCATGATTCAAAACTTGCTATATTTTCTAGCAAAATTGCATGATGATAAAACTTGATAATATGTTTTTCATGCAATGAGTTGAACCAATATCACAAACACTTGATTGTGATACTTCTCCTTTTTGTTGATGACAAAGGGGGAGAAGTATGTTGATGAAAGTATGTTGATGACATGACATGTGATGCATAAGTTTATGCATATGTTCATGTTGACGTGTTGCAAGTATTCATGATGAATATTGCAATGACTTGAATTCAGTTTGAATTCAAGGATCTATCAATATGGCATATTGATAGGGGGAGTTTGTTTAAACTCTGGGAGTTAAGGTTAACTCCGTTTATGATGACATGTTGCTTAGATTTTTGAATCTAAGAGTTTCTATCAATATGGCATATTGATAGGGGGAGTTTGTTTAAACTCTGGGAGTTAGGTTTAACTCCGTCATCAAGAAGTTGTCATCATCAAAAAGGGGGAGATTGTTGAATCTCGTATTTTGATGATGAAACTACTTGATATATGTTTATGATTTAATCTGCGTTTTGAGTAACGCAGGATACTTTGATCAGGATGAGACAATTAAAGCAGGAACATCATGTTGTGCCGGAGGAACATGTCAGAAGATTGGACGTCGGGCCGGTGGATCGGTCGACGTATCGACAGAAGGCTTCGGGTCGTGGACTCGGGCATCGGGCCAAGAAGAGCGGGTATTGTGCCAAGGATATCGGAGTTGCGGAGTCAACTAGCCGATTGGGCAATAGGCTGCAGGAAAGGACGATGCGCCGAAGAATCGGACGAAGCGTCGAGGGACCAATGACATGCCGGACAACTTGGTTAATTGCTTAGGATTAATTGTCTCGATCGAAGTTTTTGTTTTGAGTGTGCAGAATTAACTACGATGAAAGTTAGACAAGCAGCAGGAGTTGCGCCGGAGTCAATTTCATGATCACGTTGGGAGTTCGAGAGTTCGACGGAAGTTCGGACGGTCGTCGGAGGTTCTGCGAGAACAGATCCGAGAAGTCCAGAAGCTTGCCAAGCGAAGCTCGTCGGAACTCGCCAAGTGGATCGTCGCAAAGTCCAGGAGTTTGCCGGAAGTCCGCAGGAGCATCACCGAGAGTTCATCGGATGATCGACGGAAGTTCGCCGGAAACTCGCCAGAAGAAGCGATTGACGCACCGAAGCAAAGCTGCAGAAATTGTCTTAGATCTAATCGTAGTTAGCACGTTGGTTAAGTAGAAAAATGGGAGGTGATCCCATTTGCTTAATCTTGGGGCAATTGGGCCCCTGAAAGATTGAAATTGGGCCGAATGGAGCTAACCATTCGGACCCTGATTGCACCAGGAGGTGCAACCGCCTAGGCCAGGAGGTGGCACCGCTTGGGCTAGGCCTTCCAGCGAGACTGGGCGGTGCAACCTCCCCAGCCAGGAGGTGGCACCGCCTGAGCTCAGTCTTCGAGCAAGACTGGGCGGTGCAACCTCCCTGGCAGAGAGGTGGCACTGCCTGAGCTCAGTCTTCGAGCTCTGGCAGAGAGGTGCAACCGCCTCTGTCAAGAGGTGGCACCGCCTGAGCTCAGTCTTCGAGCTCTGCCAGGCGGTGCAACCTCTCCAGTCAGGAGTTGCAACCGCCTGATCCCGGAATTCCGGGATTTGATCGTTTTGAGCTCCAAATTTGAATTGGGTTGGGGCCTATAAATACCCCACCCATTCAGCACTGAAATAGCAAGAACTTACCCGAAATCTTGATCTTTTTCAGTGGTTCTTAGAGCTCAAAACTGCTAGTTTTCCTCCTTCTGTTCTTCAAGTTTGAGTTGTAAAGAGAGGAGAGAAAACATCTGTAAGGGTTGTCTCCTGAGCCCGTCAAAAGGAGTGAATCTGTAAGAGGGTAGTTGGCCTTCGCCTATTGAAGGAAGGCTTCTAGTTGACGTCGGTGACCTCATCGGTGGAGGAAGCCAAAAGTGGAGTAGGTCAAGACTGACCGAACCACTCTAAATCTCTGGTTTGCGTTTATTTTGAGCACTTTATCATTACTGCAAACCTCCTACTTAGCCTCTGCTCTCTACGCTTTTACGAACGAATTCTGTGCAGTTTACGTTTACATTTTGATTTCATTTACAACTGCAAACTGTCTTCTGCGCTTTTACGAACAAGGTTCTGTGCAGTTTACGTTTACGTCTTGATTTCTTTTACAACTACAAACTGTCTTCTGCGTTTTTACGAACAAGGTTCTGTGCAGTTTTCGTTTACGTCTTGATTCCATTTAGACGCAAACTGCGTTTTAGACGTAAACTGAGTTTGGACGTAAATCTGCGTTTAGACGTAAAACTACGTTTAGACGTAAATCTGCGTTTAGACGCAAAATTGCGTTTAAACGTAAAACTGTCCAAACTGTGTTTAGACATTTTAGACGTAAACTGAGTTTAGACGTAAATCTGCGTTTAGACGTAAAACTGCGTTTAGACGTAAATATGCGTTTAGACGTAAAACTGCGTTTAGACGTAAAACTGCGTTTAGACGTAAATCTGCGTTTAGACGCAAACTGCACTTAGACGCAAACTGCGCTTAGACGCAAACTGTGTTTAGACGCAAACTGCGCTTAGACGCAATCTGCGCTTAGACGCAAACTGCACTTAGATACAAACTGTGAATCAGCTTTTGCATCATAATAGTTTCTATCGAACGAACGCAGCTTTCGGTTTTAATCGCTGTAAAATTTCCGCTGCACTAATTCACCCCCCCCCCCTCTTAGTGCTCTCGATCCTAACAACTGAAGCACAATGTCCACACACAAGTTATCCTCTAAGACCATTCCTAGACCTGTGAGTTTCTCTATCCACTCAATCATCTTTAGGACATGGTTCTGAACCGGTGTCCCCTCATTCATCCTAACGCGGAAAAGGGCTCTTGGATATCTCATATCGTTGAGTCCTTCCCTGTTCCTCAAACAATTTGCGGACATGTAGGAGAATGGATCTGGCATCCATCTTTTCATGTTGTCTCTGTAACTCTGGAGTCATAGAGCCCAACATATAGCACTGAGCAAGAGTGGAGTCATCAATGTACTTCACGTAGCGAGCGATCTCATCCTCGTTTGCCCCTTCTTCGGGCGTAGGCATCACTGTATCAAGGACATACACGATTTTCTCTGCTGTGAGAATAATTCTCAAGTTACGGAGCCAATCCGTATAATTTGGACCAGTGAGGCGGTTGACATCAAGTATGCCACGTAAGGGATTTGAAAGCGACATTTTCTGAAAATAAAGATGTAGCAGAAATGAATAACATACAGATTTTGCAAGAAATAAACTATCAAGATATGGACTTCTATCTTAATATGCTCCCACTATTTTACTAACGAGTCACGCGACACCCTTAGCACGTGAAACGGAAGTCTCCGGCAGACTTCTAGTGGGGATCAGGATCCAATCAGCGTCTTAGTGTAACCTCGAGGGACTCGACCAATCACACTAAGCCTAAAAGGTAGGCAACTCTTGCCGATCACAACTCCTTGTGATTCCCGTCCTATTCGGCCTCCGAATCACCATGGCCTCGAGGGACTCGACCAACCATGATGCTCGGTTAAGTCAACACCTTCGTTACAAGATGAGTCTGATTTGATGATATACCCTCGAGGGACTCGACCAAGCATACCATGCCCTCAGGTCACCGGTGACATCTCTATGTCATAAGCAAGATAGCGAATCGCGATATAGGTGAGTCTCGAGGGACTCGACCAACTCAACCTACACCGGGAATCGGTTCCTACTCATAACGATGGAAGGCCACGTGGGTCAATCTAATTGCCTCACGTTTACCGACTTAATATTATCGAGAGATGTTTCTATGATTTGGTCTCCTAATATGACATGTCACACATATACATATTTAATATATATCTACATCGCATGCAAATATATATACATATCTAGTATGTGTATAAGCAATCACATCAGATGATCATGGACCACAACCTAATATGATTAGGCCCGAGCCAGTAGGCCTAATCACTCACATCAAGATCTATGTGTGCAACGGTGCATCTCCATGCCCTGTGATCTTCCA